>NC_052479.1:27332249-27393864 GCF_009730915.1 Dioscorea cayenensis subsp. rotundata | reverse complement strand
CGATACTCCACTCACTTGGGATTTATTAGTTCGACAAACACGTGCACTTGCGAGTCACACGCAAGGGGCGGTGTCAAGTTTTTGGCGCCATTGCTGGGGAATAGGCATTTAGAAATACTTTGCACTTTGTTATCTTAGCCATTCATCATTCATTCTACTTCACATTTTCTTATTCTATCATCGTTCTGATTTGTTTTCTTTATTTTGGTACAGCTCCAGGTTATGACACGAGAGAACCCTTCGATATTAATTGAAGGTGATCCTGAACTTGAACGTACACTCAGAAGAAAGGGTAAAGAAGCTGTGAAAGAACCGTTGAATCTCACTGAAATGGAAGTTGAAGGGTCTGACAATATGGCAGAAAAGAATGAACAACAGAGAACACTTTCTGATTATGCCAAACCGTCAGTATTATGTACATAATCTATCATTGAGGGGCCCTCGATTACAACTCAAAACTTTCAGCTAAAGCCATCATTCATCCAAATGATACAGCAGTCAGCGTAGTTCAATGGTTTGGCTAATGAGGATCCAAACAACCATATTAAAAACTTCTTGGAAGTTTGTGACATGTTGAAGATTAGCATTATTACGGATGATTCTATAAGATTGAGGGCTTTCCCATTCTCTCTAAAAGGAAAAAACAAAGCAGTGGAAAAATTCTTTACCATGATCATACATCATGGCATGGAATGAAATGGTCAAAGCTTTTCTTACAAGTACTTCCCTCTGGGAAATCGGTGAAGCTTCGTAATAAAATATCGTCGTTTGTTCAGATGGAGCTTGAATCCTTGTTTGAGACATGAGAGCAATTCAAGGACCTCTTGTGGAACTGTCTACAGCATGGTTTCCCCAAATGGATGATCATTCAGACTTTTTACAATGGATTGAATCCAAGTACAAGACAACTTCTAGATGCCACCGCAGGAGGTACAATGAGGGAACAAGACCCCTGAAGAAGCTCGACAATTAGTAGGGGAAATGGCCATGAATAACTACCAATGGAATGCAAGGAAAGAGAAGAAAGTGGCCGGACTTCTTGAAATTAATGTGGTTCATCCTTAGCAGCCCAAGTAGAGGCATTGAGCAAGAAATTTGATACATTAACTTCACTGAGGGTGGCGAGATCACGAGTTGTGATGGTTGTCTGGGTTTACATATGCTGTCTGATTGTCCTATTTCAATTGCTACTTTAGCCCCAACTAAACAAGTAGACTTTGTGGGCAATTTGGGAAGGGTACAAGGTAATCTTTATGGAAACACCTACAACCAAGGGTGGAGGAACCACCCAAATTTCAAATGGAGTAATCAAGGGAAGCAAAAGGCCATAGCACCACTGGGTTTTCAACAACAACAAGTCCCGAACATGGAGAATAGAGTTTCAGGCTTGGAAACCCGGATGACCAACTTAGAGAAAGCCTTGACTAGATTTGTGCAATCATCGGATACACGGTTCCAATCGATCGAGGCTACACTTCGTACCCATACCGCTACATTGCACAATCTAGAAAATCAAGTGGGACAAATTGCAAAATTTCTATTGGAGAGACCACAAGGAAGCGTGTCGAATAATACCGAGACTAATATGAGAGAACATGTGAAGGTGATCACTTTGAGAAGTGGTTGTGAGGTTGAGGGTAGGCTTCCAAGTGAGAAGACTAATGTTGAAGCACCCGAGGTCATGGAGGTTGAGGAGAGAGCTAACAGAAATAAGAAGGTGGCAGCCTCACCTTACAAGCCAAGAATCCCGTATACTTTAAGATTGAAGAACGACTAAAATGATGAGCAATATAAGAAGTTCTTGGGTCTATTCAAGCAATTGCACATCAATATTCCTTTTGTGGAGGCATTGTCTCAAATGCTTTGATATTCCAAGTTCTTGAAAGATCTTTTGACCAACTAGACAAAGTTGGAGGGTAGTGCATCGGTGATCTTAGATGCCTCTTATTCGGTGGTGTTCCAAAAGAATATGCTGAACAATAAGAAAGACCCTGGAAGCTTTGTGATTCCATGCAACATTGGCAAGTTGGGTGAAGAGATGGCATTGGCGGATTCGGGAGCTAGTATCAACGTCATGCCATACTCGATCTTTCAGAAGCTAGTCTTGGGAGAGCCCAGGCCCACTCTGATGAAATTACAATTGGCATACCAAATGGTGAGACATCCGAGGGAATCATTGAAGATGAGCTTGTCAAGGTTGATAAGTACGTATTTCCTATAGGGTTCATAGTATTGAACATCGATGAGGATGCACATGTTCCTTTGATATTTGGGAGTCCTTTATTATGCACTTCCAAGGCACTTATCGACATGGACGGAGGGGAGTTGACAATGAGGGTTGGTGATGACAAGTTCACCTACCGCTTAGCAGAAGCCAATGACATTCTACCGACTTTGATGATACTCTTTATTTTCTTGACACTACCGATGAACTAATTGATGAATATGTATAGTAAATGTTGAATCCATACCCGTACGAGGGTTTGCTAGACCAAAAAATGGAGAACGAAGAGGTGATGATGCTTGGTATAGAGAAGAATGTACCATCTACTCCGGGGATCATAAAGAAGATGCTCCAGAAGATGAAGCGAGAGAGGAGATAACACAAGAAATGCCCCAAGGCTATTGGGGGTACGTAAGAATGGAATAGGGGTGACGAGCCCTTAAGTAGTAACAAGCTCGATAACTCTTCCTCTACCTTCAAAAGGCTATGTTCATCATGCTTCCAAGTCATGGGTAAGAGGGGAACCTTCATCTATGAGCCCCCGTGAGGTAAGACAAGATACGTCAAACTAAGTGATGTTAAACAAGTGCTTCTTGGGACGCAACCCAAGCTTTTACTGTTTTTCTAGTTTTAGTTTAGTGTTTGCATAAGTAAGGCTTTAAGTGTTGGTGTCTTGATTTTTAGATGCTATTGTTATGATTTTCTCATGGACATTTCGGTGTTATCATGTGCTTAAATGTTTATGGCAAAGTTGTTGGTCGTTTGAGTGAGTTTTTCATTTTTTTCCCTGTGATATTTTGTATGATAAGGCAGGCTCTGAGTGTATCTATATGTTCAGGAATTTTTTGCAGAGCCTGTAGAGTTTTCTAAGTCATCCAGAGAAAACGTATGGCCATGTGGAATTTCCACATGGCCGAGGGTCTCTACTATGAGCTCATCCTAAGAAGACACAGGGGCATGGACACGCCTCTATGAAAGACCTTGTGATGGTCCACGGCCATGGATAATTTCCACACAGGCATGTGTTATCCTGCAGAGATTTAGAGATTTTCCCCGAGAAGACACAAGGGAATGGACTCACCCCAGTGGATGACCCTGTGACAAACACATAGGCGTGGTTAATTTCCGCACCCCTGTGTGGATCTCTACTATCCCAAGAATAAACAGGGGCGTGCGACTGCCCCTATGAGCTGGTCCTGTGAATGTCCACAACCGTGTGAAATTTTCGCATGGATGTGTGAAACACTTAGAGATTTTTCTCGGATGGACCGAGAAGCCACAGGGGCATGCGTCTGCCCCTGTGGGTCGGGCACACGGACGTGTGGAATTTCCACACGCCCGTTTAGTTGCGTTTAGAAGCATTGAGTGTTATCCCGAGAGCACACAAGGCATGTGTCTACCCCTGTGGGTCTCTCCTGTGGAGTCACTGACACGTCCGAATATGCTTACAAACCACAAGTGCACGGGTGTCAAAGTAATAATCCCAGATGAGTGGGAATCATATCCATAGAGAGTAGGGAATAAAGACACTTTAGTTGTTTCTTAACTAATGTGGAAGATGAATAGTGATAAGTGTGACAAAATATGAAATAATGAAAATAAAATTGCAAGATAGAAAGCACCAGTAAAGGAGAAGGTAAGGCAATCGATAAAGATGTGGTACTCGGATATTGATCTGCCTAGGTCAATTGTTTCAATTGCAAGAACCCTCTATTATACTTCCTAATTGATGCAACAATGAGACGTGGAAATCCTTAATTACATCATCCTAAATCTAAGGTCAACTATGCCTAATTATATACATGTCCCAGAGGAAAAATTGAATAACCTCTCAACCTCGCACTCGCATAGAATTGCAATGAGCTCTAGGTATTCCAAGTGACAAACCCTATTCCTATGTATAGACCTAACCTTTTTGTCCAGGTGAAAGGTCCCTAGACACAACTAAGCCATAGATGCTAAAATCACTTCAACACTTTAATCGGTTGCACTCGCAACTAAGGCCAGTGGAAGGTCATCCCTTAGCCCATTCACTCTACTATGGCCACAAAGAAATCTTGGAACGTGGAGGTAGGATAGATCACACCGGAGGGGAAAGGGGATGGTCCGCTACCTCTCGACTCACCATCTCAACCCTCTCCAATCTTGCTTTGTCTAACTCTCATGGTGTGTCACTCACTCATAAGAGTTGCCAAGAAGAACTCTCAATCCTAGTGTCACTCTAGGGGAGCATTCAGACAATCAAGTCTCCAAGATTGGAACTCACAATAAACATCAATTAATTGAAAGCATAAAAAAGAGGTTCAATGAAATGAATGCATCCTAGCGTTCATAAATACCTAAGTACCCACTAGGGGTTTAGCTCTCCATGGAGCTAGATACAATCAATGAAATTGAATGTAAAAACAAAGCATCCGTAGAAAATCCCCTCGTTAGTCGTAGCGATGGTCTTGTGGAGAGTCCTCTACTCATCGCACGAGTCCCTTTGTCCGGCCTAGGATACACCTCGCCGGATTGGTGACGAAGAAAGCTCTACCACTAACCTTCTTCCAAATGGTGTGCGATGTCAGAGCCGTGAAACCTCTCCAAAGCTCTAGCTAATACCTATCAAAACCATAGTCGCCGCCCTCTCTCAAGTTCGGGAAAAGATGGAGAAAAGAATGCTGAAATCGGAGATGATATCGGCTTTTAAAGGGCTAGAATCAGGAATCCACACGCCCTATGAGCGCCCCTGTGGATTTTTCACATGGGCATGTGGAATTTCCACACGCCTATGTGGATTCTCTGTTTTCCTGTTTTCTCAGCCTGTTGTGAACAGTGCTGGTACAGTATTCTTGCTACAGTTTTACTACAGTATCCTACTACAGTACCTACCCAAAAGACTCCCAAATTCATGCTTTCATAGAGGTAACACAAACGAGCACACGTTTACATCATGGATCGCTTTGCTTCTTCAATAATGGACATGTTGGTGGAGATTTTGTTCTATATACACAAGTCAGAATGCTTGAATGTGACTGCCCTTGTGCCCCTCCAAATAGTTGTGATAACTCTAATACGATGAGGTTAGCACACATTCCCACATCTCGAACCCGACTTATGTCTTCGTGTTTGAACCTTGGCAAGATTTCCTCCAAATTGGTGCATTACGACCCAAATTGGCTTCTTTCTCTCATATTCAGCCTCACAACCCTACCTGCATGAAAGTAACATAAATACACCGATATTAGCGTCAAAACCCAAGAAAAGTAATCCTCAACACAGGGAAAAAACACTTCGTATTCTTATTGCACAAGCACTTATCAAACTCCCCCACACTTAAGCTTTTGCTTGTCCTCAAGCAAAAATTAAAACATTAAAGAATAGATGAAGGAAATATTGGCAGTGCTTGGCCTTAGGTTCACCAAAGCATACAAAGAGAGCATTCTACAAGTGAGGGAAATTTCAACACTAAATACGAAAAACTCAATGCTCTAGCTAAAAACTTGAACCAAAAAGGACAACAAACCCAAAATCGTGTAAGTGTGTGAGCTCACTCAAGTCAACCCATAGTATACTCCTCAAAGTTCTACGTATAAGGGACTTATTTATCTATAAAAGGTAACAAAAGTTAAAAAAGGGTAGTAGCTTCACACATCCTCTAAGGTAGCCTTTTCCAAAGCGGCCGCTAAGGTGGCTTTCACACTTTCGAGGTGGTAGCTTTTTTTCTACCAGGGTGGTAGCTTTCACACATCCCATGAGATAACTCTTTCTCTCATTAGGGCATAACTAGAAACCGACTTATATGAGTAGCTTCATACATCATAGGTGGTAGCTCTTTCCATCCAACAAAGCACAACTAAACAACAAAACTATTTTGTTCTTTCTTTTCAATTTTTTTAACACAAGAAACAACTATAACTAGCCCCTTATACATCAAACATGAGTTTTCAAAAGAGTTCATAGAGTGAGTAGTGCAACAAGTGTCGATCGGGCAAAAATCCCTAGAAATTCAAGCAAAACCTAGAGCATGAAAACATTCAATGTTAAAAATTCTTCTAAACTCATGAATACAATCAATGTAACTAAGGTGAACCGCCATTGGCTATGTGAGCATATATATATCAATCAAAACTAGTATAAAAGAGATGTGTGCACTATGAAACTTCCCCCCACACTTAAGTTGTACATTGTCCCCAATGTACACATGCAAGCTCATTCATAATGTAAATCAATTAAATTCAGATGTGGGAGAAACACTCAAAACAATACTCCCCTGACTCCTAGTGTTGCATTTGATGGGGTTAAGTCCTTGGGAGTGTTGTTCCAACGGGTTGTGAAGCTCACACAGCCAAGTGCTGAAATACCTTGGCCATGCCCATGACAAAGTCTCAATTCCCATGATGACAAGACCATCTGCACACATACATGAGGGGGTTCAGTGAAGCTCAATAAAAACAAAAATAACTCGAGTATATAAAAGATAAGACAATGAATACAACTTGAGATACAAAATGAAATATAACTCAAAAGGAAAGTCCTTTTTGAGTATGCAAGTCCAAAATAAAATGCGGAAGTAAAAGAGGAGGAAAATAAAATCAAGTGTTGATGTTATGCTCTGGATCCTCTATTACTGCTGGTGCTGGTGATGAAGTACATGGTGGGTCATCGGTGCCAGAATATGGGATAGAGATGCCGGAGAAATTGAGGGGGCTTGAGGAGTCCTCGGCCGCAGGACAAATGACGAGCTGATGTCTCACTCTAAGATCTACGGTAATGTGTCAAAACTTGCCATGAACACTTTATATTGTGCACCCTACGTAGCCCAAATATCGGCAATCTCTACTCGGGTCTCTGCTACCTCTGTCTGTATCTCCCCCACAGTGCTCTCGAGCCTGTCAAAGTGATCCTGGGCTCGAGATGGTGAAAACATGTGCACGGGAGGTGTGTCCTCTATCACTGGAGGTGCCTCAGTCTCCATAGGTGCTGACTGAGGCTCGGGAATAGGCTGGGAAGCCTCGGCATCATCTTTCTCCACCTCAGCTATCTCTGGGACAGATAGAACCAGAGCATAAACCCTCGTCTGAAACCTATGGACCATGCCCATCAATCTCATCTTCTCCAGGCTCAGGGGCGCAGGTATACTCGTCTTCTCGGCCCAAGAGAGCTATACCCAGAGCTAATCTCATAATGTATGGACCCGAGATGATCGCTCCCAATCTGGCATACTGGCCCTGATGTCGAATATACTCAGCGACGATGTACCCTAGATGGATCTGTGTGCACTGCATCATCGAATATAAGTACAGAAGCTCCTGCCGGCTCAGAACGCCGGTGCTATCACCACGGCCATTCACCGACCTGCTCATGATGGCATGTAGATATCAATACGTAGGTCGGGAAAGGCACGTGGCCTTGGAAACCCCCGTCTCATACTGGCCCTGACCACATAATGCATAGTAAGCTCTCTGTGGGGTTAGAGCTCCAGGATAATATGTCGGTAACTGAGAGTACACCTCTGTGTTTGTAAATGCCTCCTCGTAGAATTGTGTATTTTATTAATGAATCTATGCCCTTTTGGCCTAAATTGTGTTATTATTGCATTTCAGGCCTACTTGAAGCCCTGGGGGACTCGGCAACGTGATTGGGGATGAATTCGGCATCAAAACGGCGTTCTGTGCTGGGGATTACTATAGTGAAGTACTGTATCAGTATTACCATAGTAGTTTCACTATAGCAGTTACTGTAGCTCATCGTGGGCTTCTTGTTAGAAAGATGGATATCCCAAGGGGTCGGCATATGGCCAGTATATTGACCCATTTATCTATTGGGATCTGGGAATATAAAATCTTTGTAAGGGCATCATTTGGGGGACTTTTGGCCACCATTCTCCATCATCATTTTCTAGAGCTTCAAGACTGCGGTAGAAGGCAGATATGAGTGGCAAATCAAAGGGAGAAGAAGGTTACACTCAAGGAAAACGATCTAGGAGCTCACCGGCGCAGATCCAATGAGTTCTAATTACCACCTCCTAGTCTTCATCTTAGGGGAGTTTGCTATGAGCTTTTCTTTGTATCTCTTATCTTCTACACTTGCTCTTTTGTTGATGATGAACTAGACTCCCAAGGTCAGAGGGCATCCGGTGAACCTTGGGATGAACTTGCTTGTATGGATGCTTTGACTTACATTTATGGTATTTCACAGTAAATCAACTTTTGGAAATTCACACGGGTGTGTGGATGCCCAATTCTAGCGACTATAAAAGCCGTGATTTTAGATGTCTTAAGGGATCTTTTTCTCTTCTTTTTACCAACTTTGGAGGCTCTCGCAGCTAAGGTTTGGAAAAGATTTGGCTAGGTCTTTGGAGTGGTTCTACAGCTTTCAACACCGCGTTCCTTCTGAAGATAGTTATTTGGAGAGCTTTCGTCAGCATCAACTTGGCGAGGTGTACCCTAGGCTTGATGAGGGAAGCCTTGGAGAAGATGAGGTAACTCTACAAGACCATCAATATGGACTAAGAGAGATTTTTACTTATGGATTGGATGCTTTTACATTCAATTTTATTATTGATTGTATCTTGCTTTATGGAGAGCTATACCCCTACTGGGTACTTGGACTTGTAAACCCTAGTGTGATTTTGTTTCAATGATCTTTCAATATGTTCTTTGAATTGATGTTTTTAATTGAGTTCGAACTATGAATACTTATTGAATTGATTTTTCCTTAGAGTGACACTAGGGTTGAGAATCTAGGTAATCCTAGTGGATGAGTGACACACCATTTTGTTTAGAAAAAGCTAGCTTGGAGAGGATCGAGAAGGTGAGTCAAGAGGTGGTGGAACGTCTCCTTCCCTTCCGATGTGATTTATTCTTTCTCTACATTCCAAGAGTTCTTTATGGTCACAACAGAGTGATGTTCTAAGAGACAAACTCCACTGGGGCTTAGTTGTGCGAGCAAAAGAGTTAAGTTTTGAAGTAATCCTCAGTGTTGGGGCTTAATTGTAACTAGGGGTCTTTCGCCTGGACCAAAGGGTTAGATCTATATTAGGGAATAGGGTTTATCACTAGGAATCCTGACACACCCCTTGAGTGTGAACCGCAAGTGCATGGGTTTATCAAAGTAATAATACCCCGGTGAGTGGGTA
This sequence comes from Dioscorea cayenensis subsp. rotundata, assembly GCF_009730915.1. Lineage (NCBI taxonomy): Eukaryota > Viridiplantae > Streptophyta > Magnoliopsida > Dioscoreales > Dioscoreaceae > Dioscorea > Dioscorea cayenensis. The sequence goes on along the minus strand of NC_052479.1, from coordinate 27,384,517 downwards.
GTTGAACCCAAATGGAATAATGATCAGAAACACAAAGATTGCTATTTAACTAAAGTGTAGATGAATCTATAATGGTGTGAACAAAACCAATATGTAAAGAACTAAGGAAAATAAGAAAGAGAGGCGCAATAATGTGAGAGGAAAGGCAATCAATAGAAAGTGGGCCACTCAGACATTGCTCCCACTAGAATTATTGCTTCAAGTGCAAGACCAACTATTATGTCTCCTAACTGATTCTTAATGAGTCATAAAATACACTTTCCCAAATCTAATGTCAACCGTGACTAATTCTACACTATGCCCAGGTGGAGAAATCAATTAGTCTCAACACCTCACACTGTGTACAGTTGCAAGAAGCTCTAGGAATTCCAAGTGATAAACCATATTCCCCAATATAGGCCTAACCCTTTGGTCCAGCGAAAGACCCCTAGTCCCAATAAATCCCCAGCTCTAAGGATTACTCCAACGCTTTACTCTGTAGCTCACGCAACTAAGCCCCAGCGGAGTTCCTTTCTTGGTACTTCACTCTATTGTGACTGCAAAAAACTCTTGGAACATGGAGGTAGGATTAATCATAAAAAGGAAAAAGGGGACGCTCCGCTATCTCTTAACTCATCGTCTCGACCCTCTCTAATCTTTCTTTGTCTAATCCTCATGGTGTGTCACTCACTCGCAAGGACTACCAATGTAGACTCTTAACCCTAGTGTCACTCTAAGGGAAAAATCATTCAACAAATATTCAAGATTGGAACCCAATTAAAGACATCAATTAAGAAAATTATAATAAAAGATCAATGAAACAATAACATCCTTGGGTTTACAAGTCCAAGTACCTACTAGGGGTTTACCTCTCAATGGAGGAAGATACAATCAATAATGAAATAAAATGTAAAAATATGCAATCCATAAATAAAACCCCCTCGGTATTTGTGTCGATGGTCTTGTGTAGTAGCCTCGTCCTCTTCAAATGTTCCCTCGCCAAGCCTAGGGCACACCTCACCGGATCGGTGCCAATGAAAGCTCCCCTGATAACTCTCTTCTAAAGGAACACGGTGTCGATAGTTGTAGAACCATTCCATAAACCTTGTCAAAACACCTCTAAATCCTAGCTGCAGGCCTCTCCAAAGTTGAGGAAAAGATGGAGAAAAGATGGAAAAAAAGTTACCTAAATGGGTACAAGTCGCACCTTTATAAAGGGTTAGAATTGGGAATCCACAAGCCCGTGTGAATCTGCAGGAATGTGATTTCCTACGGCCTATGAACAGTAATTACTACAGTAAATTGTTATGTTGTTTGTTGTGGTACCTGCTACAGTGCTTCGCCAAAAACAAGACCGAATCCACATTTTTCATTAAAGCAATATAAACGGGCACACATGTGTGTTGTAGATCACGTCGCTTCTTCAATAAGGGATAACATTGATGAAGATCTTGCTAGCACTGCACAAGTCAGAATATGCAAATGTGACTGCCTTTGTGGTCCTCCAAACCATGTAATTGCTTTAGAGCATGGAGGTTGGCACACATTCATATATTTTCGAGCACAACTTGTGTCTTCACATTTGTTCACTCCAAGATTCTATCAACAAAGTGCAATCACAATCTACTTTGTTTTCCTTACTCTACATTTCGCTCTACAGCCCTACATGCAGAAAAGAACAGAAAAACACATGTATTAGCAATAAAATCTGAGAAAAGAAATGCTCATCATAAGAAAAGAATACTTAATATTACTAATACACAAGCACTCATCCCGAATCTTCATGCAACTCCACACAGTCCGAGACGTCGAGAGTATCCCTTTCTACCTGGGTATAGTGTGAGGGTTTGTCACTGTTGACCTTAGGTTTGGGACCAAATCAGATAATGATTGGTCCTGCAGTTGAAACAATAGTCCTAGGGTGAGCAATGTCCGGGTGACCCATTTTCTATCGATTGCCTCTCCTGTTATTCTATTGTGTCTTTTTCTTCTTTATTTCATTTCTATTTGTATTTATATTATTCACACCACTCTTAAATCATTTTCACTATAGCTAAATAACATGACTTGTGTTTTTGAGCACTATTCCCTGTAGATATGACTACCCACTCACTAGGGTACTTTATTACTTTGACAACATGTGTACTTTGCTATTTTAGATATTCATCTCTTGTTCTATTTCACACTTTCTTATTCTTCCATTGTTCTGATTTGTTTTTCTTCTTTGGTTGTAACTCTAGGTTATGACCTGAGGAAATCCTTCAACATTGTTGAAGGTGATCCAAACATTGGAAGGAGAATTCATAGAAAGGGAAAAGAACCTATACAAGAACAGTCATATCAAGTTGAGATAGAATGTAAAGGGTCTGATAATATGGCAGAAAAGAATGAGTAGCAGAGGACACTCTCAGATTATACAAGACACGCATTTCTTGATACACAATACAACATTGTGCGACCACCGATTACAGATCAGAGTTTTGAGGTCAAGCTAGGCTTTATCCAAATGTTACAGCAGTGAACACAGTTTAATTGTTTAGCCGATGAGGATCCAAAAAATTACATTGAGAACTTCTTGGAAGTGTGTGACATGCTCAAGATTAATGGTGTCATAAATTATGCTATCAAGTTGAGGGCTTTCTCATTTTCCTTGAAAAGAAGAGCGAAGCAATGGCTACATTCATTACCTAGAGCATCGATCACTACATGGGAGGAGATGGTAGAAGCTTTTCTTGCCCGATATTTTCCTCCCATAAAATCTACAAAGCTTAGGAATGAGATATCTTCTTTTGTGCAGACGGAATTAGAGTCTTTTTTTGAGACATAAGATAGGTTTTAGGAGCTCTTGTGGAAATGTCCTCAACATGCGTTCCCCGAGTGGATGATTATTCAAAATTTCTATAGTGGTTTGAACCCAAGCACAAGGTAGTTACTTGATGCTGCAGCAGGATGTACCTTAGGATGCAAGACCCACGATGAAGCCCGATATCTCATCAAAGAAATCGCTATGAACAGTTTTCAGTGGAACACAGGAGAAAGAAAGAAGGTAGTCAGACTTTATGAGATTAATGTAGTCACATTGTTGGCAACCCATGTTGAGTCATTGAGCAAGAAGTTAGACACTCTAACTTTTCATAGAGTGGCGACAACAATGAGTTGCACTGGGTGTGGGGGAGGACATGCAACATCCGATTGCTCTATTTCGATTGGTGGTACTACTTCCGTGGGACAAGTTAACTCTGTAGGTAATGCACTGAGAGGTCAAGGAAATCTGTATAGCAATACCTACAATGTGGGGTGGAGGAGCCACCCAAACTTTTCATGGAGTAATCAAGGGCAACAAAAAACTATAGCATCACTGGGTTTCCAACCACAACAATAGGCCCCGAACTTGGAGAATAGAGTTTCAGGGTTGGAAAACTGGATGACTGACTTAGAGAAGGCTTTGACCAAGTTCATTCAATCATCGGATACAAGATTTCAATCAGTTGAAATCATACTTCGCAGTCACACCGCTTTATTGCACAACTTGGAGAATCAAGTGGGACAAATTACGAAGTCACTCTCAGAAAGACATCAAGGGAGTTTACCTAGAAACACGGCGACCAATCCAAGAGAGCATGTGAAGGCAATCACTTTGAGAAATGGTCATGAAGTTGAAATTAGGCTCCCTAGTAAGAAGACCAATATTGAATTGTCTGAGGTCGTGGAGGTTAAGGAGAGAGCAAAAGATAAGAAGATGTCACTCCCACCTTACAAGCCAAGAATCCTTTTCCCTTCAAGATTGAAGAATGACCAAAATAAGAAGCAATACAAGAAGTTATTGGGTATATTCACGCAGTTGCACATCAACATCCCATTTGTCGAGGCGTTGTCTCAAATGCCTCGCTATGCAACGTTTCTCAAGTACCTCTTGACAAACAAGATGAAGTTGGAGGAGAGTGCATATGTGATCTTAGATACTTCTTGTTCGGCGGTATTGCAAAAGAATATGCCGAACAAGAAGAAGGACCCCATAAGCTTTATCATTCTATGCAACATTGGTAATTTATGTGAAAAAAAGGCATTGGCAGATTCAGGGGCTAGCATCAATGTCATGCCTTATACATTCTTTCAGAAGCTAGGCTTGGGAGAGCCTAGGCCCACTCGGATGACATTCTAATTAGCTGATCGAATAGTTAGACATCCGAGGGGCATCATTGAAGAAATACTTGTGAAAGTTGACAACTACATATTTACTGTAGACTTTGTAGTGTTAGATGTTGATGAGGATGCCAAGGTTCCATGGATACTCGGGAGGCCATTCTTATGCACTTCCAAGGCTCTCATTGAAATGGACGGCGGGGAGTTAACATTACGAGTTAGTGATGACAAGTTGACATACTGCCTCACCGAAGCCATTGTGACATTCTCTTGATTTTCATGATACATTATATTTTCTTGACACTATTGATGAGTGACATGTCCGAATATGCATGTAAATCGCAAGTGCACGGGAGTCAAAGTAATAATCCTAGATGAGTGGGTATCGTATCCACAGAGAGTGGGGAATAAAGATACTTAAGTTGTTGCTTAACTAATGTAGAAGATGAATAGTGATATGTGTGACAAAATATGAAATAACGAAAATAAAAGCAATAAGATAGATAGCACAAGTAAAGGAGAAGGTAAGGCAATCGATAAAGATGGGGTACCCGGATACTGATCCGCCTAGGACAATCATTTCAAGTGCAAGAACCCTCTATTATACTTCCTAATTGATACAACTATGAGTCGAGGAAATCCTTAATTACATGATCCCAAATCTAAGGTCAACCATGCCTAACCCTAGGGATTCCAATTGATAAACCCTATTCCTATATATAGACCTAACCCTTTGGTCCAGGTGGAAGATCGTTAACCATAATTAAGCCCTAGGTGCTAAAATCACGTCAGCGCTTCACTCCATTGCACTCACAACTAAGCCCCAGCGGGAGGTCATCCCTTAGCCCATTCACTCAACTATGGCCGCAAAGAACTCTTTGAACATGGAGGTAGGATAGATCACATCGGAGGGGAAAGGGGATGCTCCGCTACCTCTCGACTCACCCTCTCAACCTTCTCCAATCTAGCTTTGTCTAACTCTCATGGTGTGTCACTCACTCACAAGTGTTACCAACAAGAACTCTCAACCCTAGTGTCACTCTAGGGGAGTATTCATACAATCAAACACACAAGATTGGAACTCATAATAAACATCAATTAATTGAAAGCATAATAAAGAGATTCAATGTAACGAATACATCCTAGGGTTCACAAATACCAAAGTACCCATTAGGGGTTTAGCTCTCCATGGAGCTAGATACAATCAATGAAATCGAATGTAAAAACAAAGCATCCATAGAAAACACCATTGTTAGTCATGGCAATGGTCTTGTAGAGAGTTCTCTACTAGTCGCAGGGGTCCCTTTGTCCGGCGTAGGATACATCTCTCCGGATCAGTGTCGACGAAAGCTCTCCCACTAATCTTCTTCCAAATGACGCGCGATGTCGGAGCCATAGAACCCCTCCAAAACCCTAGCCAATACCTCTCAAAACCCTAGCCACCGCTCTCTCTAAAGTTGCGGAAAAGATGGAGAAAAGAATGCTGAAATCAGGGCTGAAATCAGCTTTTAAAGGGCAGGAATCGGGAATCCATACGCCCGTGTGAGTGCCCCTGTGGATTTTTCACATGGGCGTGTGGAATTTCCACACGCTCGTGTGGATTCTCTGTTTTCCTGTTTTCTCGGTCGAATGTGAACAGTGCTGCTATAGTACTTTCCCAAAAGATTTTGCTTCAGTACCCTACTACAGTATTGGCCCAAAATACTCCTGAATCCATGCTTTCATAGAGGCACCACAAACGGACACACGTTTACGTCGTGGATCGCTTTGCTTATTCAATAACGGACATGTTGGTGGAGATCATGTTCTATATGCACAAGTCCGAATGCTTGAATATGACTGCCCTTGTGCCCCCTCCAAATAGTTGTGCTAACTTGAATATGAGGAGGTTAGCACACATTCCTACATCTCGAACCCGACCTATGTCTTCGCGTTTGAACCTTAGCAAGATTTCCTCCAAATTGGTGCATTACGACCCACATTGGCTTCTTTCTCTCATAATCGGTCTCACAACCCTACCCGTATGAAAGTAACATAAATACACACATATTAGCGTTAAAACACGAGAAAAGTAATGCTCAACATACAGAAAGAACACTTCATATTCTTATCACACAAGCACTTACCAACTCCCCCACACTTAAGCTTTTGCATGTCCTCATGCAAAAATTAAAACATTATGTGCATGGATGAAGGAAATATTGGATGTGCTTGGCCTTAGGTTCACCAAAGCATACAAAGAGGCCATTCTACAAGTAAGGGAAATTTCAACACTAGATACGAAAAATCAATGCTCTGGCTAAAAACTTGAATCAAAAAGGACAACAAACCCGAAATCGTGTAAGTGTGTGAACTCACTCAAGTCAACCCAAAAGTATACTCCTCAAAGTTTTACGTATAGGGGACTTATTTATCTACAAAAGGTAACAAAAATTCAAAAAGGGTAGTAGCTTCACACATCCTCTAAGGTTTCCCTTTCCAAAGTGGCCGCTTAGGTGGCTTTCACACTTTTGAGGTTGTAGCTCTTTCTACCGGGGTGGTAGCTTTCACACATCCCATGAGATAGCTCTTTCTCTCATTAGGGCATAACTACTATCCGACTTATGAGAGTAGCTTCATACATCATAGGTGGTGGCTCTTTTCACCCAACAAGCACAACTAGACAACAAAACTATTTTGTTCTTTCTTTTCATTTTTTTAGAATTAACAGAAGAAACAACTAAAACTAGTCCCTTATACATCAAACATAAGTTTCCAAAAGAATTCAAAGAGTGAGTAGTGCAACAAGTGTAAATAGGGCAAAAATTCCTAAAAATTCAAGGAAAAACCAGAGCATGAAAACATTCAATGTTAAAAATTCTCCTAACCTCAAGAATACAATTAATGCAACTAAGGTGAACCGCCATTGGCTATGTGAATTGCACTATGAAACTCACCCCACACATAAGTTGTAAATTGTCCCCAATGTACACATTCAAGCTCATTCATAATGTAAAGCAATTAAATTCAGATGTGGGAGAAGCACTCAAAACAATACTCCCCTGACTCTTAGTGTTGCATCTAATGGAGTTAAGCCCTTGGGAGTGTTGTTCCAATGGGTTGTGAAGCTCACATGGCCAAGTGCTAAAACACCTTGGCCGTGCCCATGACAAAGTCTCAATTCCCATAATGACAAGACCGACCATCTGCACGCATACATGAGGGGGTTCAGTGAAGCTCAATAAAAACAAACACAACTCGAGTATATAAAAGATAAGACAATGATTACAACTCGAGATACAAAATGAAAATAAACTCAGAAGGGAAGTCCTTTCTGAGTATACAAGTCCAAAATAAAATGAGGAAGTAAAAGACTAGGAAAATAAAATCAAGTGTCGATGTCATCCTCTAGCTCTACTGGTGATGAAGTACACGGTGGGTCATCTGGTGCTGGAATAGGTGATGGAGGTGCCGAACAAACCAAGGGGCTTGAGGAGTCCTCGGCTGTAGTACAAATGATGAGCCGATGTCTAGCTCTAAGATCTGTTGTAATGTGTCGAAATATGCCATGATATCGGTGATCTCTACTCGGGCCTCTGATACCTCTGTCCGTATCAACCCCACATCGCTCTCGAGCCTCTCAAAACGATCCTGGGCTCGAGATGGTGAAAACATGCGCACGGGGGATGTCGCCTTTGTCTGATCTTCCTCAAGCTATGACTCTAAAGTTGGTTGAGGGAGATCAGACAAAGGCGGCAGTTTCACTAGATACAAGAGGCTCTGGTGGGGACATATTTAGCACATAAACACCACCCGGATATTTCCTGATCATACCCATGAGTCTCATTGTTGCTAGCCCGAGGGGTGCTGGTAATAATGTTTTCTAGGCCCCTCTGATCGTGTCTCGTAAACCCATTCCCAAGATGAGTCTAGTAATGTATGGGCCCATGAAAATGACACCAAGCGGAGGATACTGTCCTTGGTACTTCAAATACTCTGCTAAAATGTGTCCCAAATGAATCGGCTCATATCGTAACATAGAGTATAAATATAGAAGTTGCTGCTTGCTTAGAAATCCTATACTATCACCATGACCATTCACTGACCTACTTAAGATGGTGTGAAGATATCTGTAACTAGGTCGAGGAAGGCATGAAGCCTTAGACACTCCTGGTTCATATTGTCCCTTACCACATAGTATTTTATATGCTTCCTGGGGAGTTAAGCCTCCTGAAATGTCAATTGGTAGATCCTCATACTCCTCCGTCTCAATAAACCCCTCGTCATATAAACCAAGCCTAATGGAGAAGTGTAAATTCCATTCTCTCTGGTTTAGGAGTAGGCTCTCTAGGACGGTTACCAGTTGTGTTCTTTGATCTGGGAGCAATACCTGCATGTATTGGCAAAATAATCGAGCACATTTATTCATAACTTAATAATGCAGGAATCCACACGGTCGTGTGGAAAGTCCACAAGCCCGTGTGGATTCACGCGGCGTGAAAACCGCATGGCCCTTTGTGGCAAAATCTAGGAATACACCTCTTCTTCAATTCTAGAAATCATTAAAAATACATCACAGTTATTTTAGCATGAAAACAAGGCATATTCGCCAGTTTAATCAAAGAAAAATTGAATAGAATTGACCTAGGGTAGCGACAAGAAAAAATAAGGATTTACTGATGAGATGACGCTAAAAACCCTGAAATTGGCAAGAAGCTCAAATAATCGACGCAAAATAGACAGTAGGAGGTCGGGAGAAGGTCGAAGAATGTTTCCTAAGTGTTTAAAGGTCTGTTAATGACTAAAGCTCGAACGGTTTATAAAGATGAAACGCAGCTCTCTAATACCTTCAAAAACCACACGAGCGTGTGAAATTTTACACGCCCGTATGACTCCACCTGAGAGATTCACAGTGACAGATGCACGCCCCTGTGCGCTCTCGGGAAAACACTCAACCTTTCTTAATGCAGTTGTAGCTTCTTTGTCCATTCGAGAATAATCACTAAGTGTTTCACACGCCGCAGTGGAAATCTGCATCTGAGCGTGGGCATTCACAAGTCCAAATCATAGGGGCTGCCGCACGCCCCTTTGTCTTTCGGGATGGAGACAGCTCCTCTGTAGAGATTCACACGGGCGTGAGGAAATTACCCACGCCTGTGCAAGTTTCACAAGGTCACCCACAGGGGTGAGTCCACGACCCTGTGTGCTCTCGGGATAATCCTCCAATCTCTACAGGAATTCAGACACCCGTTCAGAAATTACCCACAGGCGTGCGAGAATCGCATGGTCATTCATAGGTGCAAGTCCACTGATCGCTTCCCCGCAAGTGTACGGGATCGCCAAGTAATACCTCGTGCAAAGACACGAGGATCGTATTCCACGGGGCTAAGGATCTCCTATTACTCCTTCTCGAGCTATTATCTAGCCTAAGATCTTAAGTGATGGATTTTACTCTACTAAATACAAATAAAACTAAACACAAGATTTGCTAGCAAATTAGAGAGAACAAGCAATAAGCAAGCAAGAGAATCAATGAAGTGCAAAGGCTCATGGATATGGATCCCCTTGAGGGGTTATCATGCAACATGGATGATGATTTAAAAGATGCAAGGGTAAATTGGACCATGAGATTCCAAGATTAGAACAACCCCAATTTCTCGGCGATTGAACCCTAATCCCATACGAACATAGATAGGAATTTCTTCCAAATCTACATTCCTACGATTGCATTAAGTACAAGGAAATCTCGCTTAGGAATAAACCTACTCTTCTTCGGATTAAACCTACATGGAGGGCTACCAAACACCCAATTTCTTGGCGTGATGATACAAGTATCCCCTTCTAATCCATTCATGACCCTAATACATGCGAGCAAGTCACATCTACATGCATCATTCATAAAAAGAGCTACGGATTTCTCCTTGGTGTAACACTTAGCATGAAAAACAATGGATTAGATCTCAAAAAAATACCCAAGCATAGAATTAACAAGTAATCATCCAAAATACATGATAAAACCCCCAAGGTTCACCAACACCCGGTGGCCTTGGGGGGTCTAGTGTGTCATCATCTCATAACAAAGCATACAATCAAGCAAAAACATGAAACAAAGACATAGTATGACACTCCCTAGATGAAATGGTGAAGGATGAGGCGAGAATATGCCGAATGACGCTTCCCCGCCAAAGGAATGCCGAATGACGCTTCCTCCAGCCAGCGGTTCTCCTTCCTTCAAGTCGTGATCGATCTCCCCTTTGAATGATGTTGCCTTCTTGCCTTGAGAGCCTTTGACCTTGGGCTTGAATGATCTTCTAGTTTTCTTGCCCTTCTTCTCCTCCCCAAGGTCACCCAAAAATCTCCCAAATGATCTCCCAAAAAGTCAGCCAGAAAAAAAGTCCTTTTAATCAGCCCTAAAAGTGAGTATATATATACCCCCGAGGCATACGGGCCGTATAGGGGTCGTATGGGGGTCATATAGCACTCAGAAACCCTAGATTCTGCTCCATACGGGTGCATACTGGCCTCCATACGGCCCCGTGATAATCGGGTAGTATGGAAATCGACGTAACACCAAATCAAGCCGCTGCTACAGTAGATACTGCCCCCCATACATCGGGTAGTATGGGGGTAGTATGAAATTCTTGTTTTCTTCTCTTTTGCCAAAAATGATATCTTCTTGTTCTCCATGGCTTCCATATGCCCTACAAAGCAAATAATAGACGATTAAGCGCTAAACGGGCATCAAAACCTCACAAAAATACATGCAAAGTGCATACGATATATATATGAAAAAACACCCTACATTTAGACACTTATCAAACATCCCCACACTTAAGCGTTGCTTGTCCCCAAGCAAACAACTCATGAAAAACAAAGAGACCGAGAAGTGGCTAAATGCAATACTCGCTCAAGCAAATATAAGATTCCAAAAAGCAAAGGATAATGAAACATAGATGTTGAGTTATAGTCATTAAGCATAATAAAAAAATATCCTGTCTCACCCCTAATATGTATGTGCGTAAGTGAATCCTTTATCTCATTTGCACTGATCTGGTCTAGCTCAAGGACTTCAATCAGTATAGCTCTAGATGCTAATCACTCCACATACAAAGAATACTAAGTCTTAAACTACTAAGTGCTACTTCAATGGCCAAGTAAGATCCTTCTAATTCTATAGCTTGAAACTAAATCCTTGTTCTTTTTAAAACCTTTGGTAAGTACTCAAAAAGATCACTAGGGTTTTTATTTTCAACTCAATATTCAACACACATATTTATTTATTTATCTCCGTGTCCGACGAACATGTAGACTTCTAGAGGATGCACATGCTCGGGTTAGGCACAAGAGCCACCCAACTACTCGATTACAGCCTTCATAGACGCATTCATGCTTCATTAGCGGAGGAATACCGACATAGACTCCTCACTTTCACTCTCACCCTAGATCACATCTTCGTAGTACACTACATGCCACAAAAACTCGGATTAGCTCAACAAGACTTAGAAGTTCTTAAGAAAACATTGAAGGATAGAACTTAGTGTTCTAAGGCCAAGTACTCAAAGTAGTGTGTTAAGCATACAAGAGAGTTAGAGTAGTCACATTGGCTATTCCTGTGGCATCGACAAAAAAATTCAAAGGGCACAAGACAATACTATGGGGTGAAACAGATTCAATAAAGCATAAAAAAACAAGTAACTCACATCCATCATTAGTCCAAGCTAAAAAGAATCTTACAAGAATGAATAAAGCCATCATTGGTAACACTAGCATGTAAACAATGTTCCTAAAACATGAAATGCACCCATCCCCACACTTAGTGTTGTACATTGCCCTCAATGTACACTAATCATGAAAAACATGCAAGAAGGGCCAATGCAAATAATAATAGAGGAGGGTGAAAAACAGAACTTCCCCGGTTTATCTTGTGTTCGTCGTGAGGTGCGACTCGACAAAATGTGTGGTGAGAAATACACGTCCTCCGACCTCCATTGAGAACTAGGGAAGCTCACCAACTTCCCTCAATGCCCTGCGAGGCAAAAAGGGGACATCGTCATTCCACAAAAATTTACAAATGAGAGATGGGGAGTAATCACGCAAAAAAACTAAAACAAAAATACAAAAGAGAACACAAAAAAACTAGAAAAATAAAGTCTAAACAATAAAATAAAGTCTCCATGCTTATCCTTGTCCTTAGAATTAGGTCTCTCATCACAACATGACAACTTGTTCCATGTGGTCACCCATGTGGTGCAAATATCATTCCATGGTTGATTGTCAATTTCTTCATCCACAACATTCCTAAGAAACATGAAAAAACCCAATAAAGCATAGAGGAATCCAATATAATTCAAAAATTTAGTGCATGGGATGAAGAAACAATGAAAAAAATATGATGTATCGTGTCCATACTCCCCAGTATGGGGGACGTATGGTTACTCGCTCATTTCGAAAGAACCTCCCCAAAAAAACATGAAAATTGAAAAAAGTTTTTACATAAATTCAAGGGAGACTTCATCCATAACAATCACACCATACAAAACCAAGCAAAATGTTAAAGAAATTCCACATAATAGCTCCAAGAATGCCCAAGAAATGAAAAAAAGATAAAAACTAGGGCATTGAAAAAGCATACCGACGAAATCTTGAGAAAACTAGCGTTAAACTTGAGAAAAACTACTAGATCGATGTCTCAAATGGATGAGGAGAAGATTTAGGAGGAAAAAATGAGGAGATTTGGCTAAGAAAAGAGTGAGAAAGAAGAGAAAAAATTGGTGGAAAAAGAGAGAAAAGAAGAGAATGGAAGAAAGAGAAAAGAGAAAAGAGAGAGGAGGGTTAAATGGGCTAGAACCGAGCCATACGGCCCCCATACGGCCCGTATGGGGGTCGTATGGCCTGAGAAGCCTCTCGGGTGTTCTGGATGGTGTCACGCACGGCCCAAGATGGGGGCCGATGGGGAGCCGTCTGGGCGAGCCGAGGCGTGCCCTCAAATGGCACGGACGGCCTCCATACGGGTTATGGATGGCCGCATGACTATAATTTGCTCTCTAAACCCAAAAATCCTTCTTCAAATGATTTAAAAATGAAATAGCAAGTTCGAAGACTTCTCCAAAAATGAATGAAATGATAAAACGACGATCTAGAGCATGAATTGACACCTAAACATGAGTTTCTCAAGAAGTTGCACAAATACACCACAATTAAATCGATGAGAAAAATGTGCCAAGTGAGTGAGCATGAACTTATTCAAGCACAAGAAAGTCTAAGAAATATGAAAATTGAAATGAACTAAGACCTAAAGTACAAAAAATGGAAGAAAACACCCCCGAATGCTTGGGTTGCCTCCCAAGAAGCGCTTTTGTTTAACGTCGCAAGCCCCGACGTACCTTATTCTTACCTAAGGAGGCTTGAAAAATGGTGTGTTCATCTCGCTACATGTAGCATAGCTACTTCCATGAAAGAAAATAATTACCTCTGGGATAATGAGCTTGTGAAGATCTTGGACATGGTACCTTTAGGCCTCCAAGGGAAAAGTTTAGGCCGGGACATATGCACTCGTGGCTTAGGTGGGTCATTTGATGGCTTGAGCATTTTCTCCACTTCTATTCCACCACCGGTAAGATCTTCTTCAAGCAGTGTAGAAAATTGTTTGGGCCTCCAAGGAAATAGCTTCGTTTGTGAATTGCTCAAGCAGGGCATGGGTGGATTTTTGCATGGCGTTAATGACCTACCCAAATTTTGCTCCTTAACCAATGTTAGATGCTCTCGAATTGCCCATAGACATTGTTTGGGCTTCCATGGAAAAATTTTTGGTTGAGAATCATCCAACCCGGGCATAGGTGAGTTTTTAAATGGCTTTGACTTCCTATCCACATCTTCAACTATTCTGGATATTTCTCTTTTGTGCTTTGTGTGTTCAATCACTTCTATGCCAAGGACGTGCTCAAGGGATATTGATGCCACATTTTCTACATTTCCAACCTCCAAAGCATCAACAATTTCTTCCACCTCATTTTCATCTTTACTTTCTTCATTTTCATTGTTAGTTGCACTTGGACTTTCTATTTCGGCTCATGAATTGGTTGTTTCTTGGTCATTACTTCAAGCAAGTTCTTCAACCCGCTCTCTAGACTACGGAAGGATTCTTGGACATCTCTTAAAATAGTGTTCAATTCATTAAATTGTCCTTCAGACTGGATGTTTATATTAACCGAGAAAGTGTTTGTGACCTTGGGATGAGTCCCGAGCTTGATGTCCTTAAGCTGAAAAATTGGGACTCGTGGGCTTCGCATGAATGTCGCAAAAAACATCCTCGGGTTTAAATTTCTTTTCCTTGTAGTTGCTCACACCAAGAACTTGACTCGATTGTAAGCTCCCATGCATTTGGCAAGAAAAATTATACCTTGCACAAAAAGAGGATATATATAAAGAACAAAGTTAAACAAAATAAGAATAATATGCATAAAGATTAATATGTACAAGTAAATTAAAAATGGCTAGAGTAATAATGTAAAAGTTTCCTAGAATTCCTTAAGATTCCCCGGCAACGGCGCCAAAAACTTGATCGCTTCCCCGCAAGTGTACGGGATCGCTAGTAATACCTCGCAAAGACACGAGGATCGTATTCCACGGGCTAAGGATCTCCTATTACTCCTTCTCGAGCTATTATCTAGCCTAAGATCTTAAGTGATGGATTTTACTCTACTAAATACAAATAAAAACTAAACACAAGATTTGCTAGCAAATTAGAGAGAACAAGCAATAAGCAAGCAAGAGAATCAATGAAGTGCAAAGGCTCATGGATGTGGATCCCCTTGAGGGGTTATCATGCAACATGGATGATGATTTAAAGATGCAAGGGTAAATTGGACCATGAGATTCCAAGATTAGAACAACCCCAATTTCTCGGCGATTGAACCCTAATCCCATACGTAACATAGATAGGAATTTCTTCCAAATCTACATTCCTACGATTGCATTAAGTACAAGGAAATCTCGCTTAGGAATAAACCTACTCTTCTTCGGATTAAACCTACATGGAGGGCTACCAAACACCCAATTTCTCGGCGTGATGATACAAGTATCCCCTTCTAATCCATTCATGACCTAATACATGCGAGCAAGTCACATCTACATGCATCATTCATAAAAAGAGCTACGGATTTCTCCTTGGTGTAACACTTAGCATGAAAACAATGGATTAGATCTCAAAAAAATACCCAAGCATAGAATTAACAAGTAATCATCCAAAAATACATGATAAAACCCCCAAGGTTCACCAACACCCGTGGCCTTGGGGGTCTAGTGTGTCATCATCTCATAACAAAGCATACAATCAAGCAAAACATGAAACAAAGACATAGTATGACACTCCCTAGATGAAATGGTGAAGGATGAGGCGAGAATATGCCGAATGACGCTTCCCGCCAAAGGAATGCCGAATGACGCCTCCCTAGCCGCTGTTCTCCTTCCTTCAAGTCGTGATCGATCTCCCTTTGAATGATGTTGCCTTCTTGCCTTGAGAGCCTTGGACCTTGGGCTTGAATGATCTTCTAGTTTTCTTGCCCTTCTTCTCCTCCCCAAGGTCTCCCAAAATCTCCCAAATGATCTCCCAAAAGTCGGCCAGCAAAAAGTCCTTTAATCAGCCCTAAAAGTGAGTATATATATACCCCGAGGCATACGGGCCATATAGGGGGTCGTATGGGGGTCGATAGCACTCGTAAAACCCCTAGATTCGCTCCATACGGGGTGCATACAGCCTCCATATGGCCCCCGTGATCATCGGGTAGTATGGAAATCGGATGTAACACCAAATCAATCCGTCAGCATACGAGATACGGCCCCCATAATCGGGTAGTATGGGGGTAGTATGAAATTCATGTTTTTCTCTTTTGCTAAAATGATATCTTCTTGTTCTCCATGGCTTCCATATGCCCTACAAAGCAAATAATAGACGATTAAGCGCGAAACGGGCATCAAACCTCACAAAATACATGCAAAGTGCATACGATATATATATGAAAACACCTACATTTAGACACTTATCATCCACGCCCCTGTGCCTTCTCTGGATGAGCCCGCGATACAAACCCACGGGCGTGTGTTAATTCTACACGCCCGTGTATTTTCTCTGGATGCCTTAGGAAACTCTGCAGCCTCTGCTAAGAATTTCGGAACATGTTTACACACTCGATGCTCGCCTCTAGTATGCAAATTTCACCAATGAGAAACTTGAGAAATAGCTCAAATGACTCAATCTCGCCAAATCCATGTGAAAAACACACGATGACAATTCAAAAACCAATAATAAACTCACAAAGACAAGTATATAACAATCAAGACACCCACACTCAACACTTTAATAATGCACACACTAAACTACTAAACTACAAAAACATCAAATACTTGGGTTGCTTCCCAAGAAGCTCTTGTTTAACGTCACTTAATTTAACGTACTTTGTCTTACATCACTGGGGTTTATGAAGGAAAAGTACTTCCTTGTCATCATTACCAACCTCTCGTCCGTAGTATGATTTCAGGCTGTGTCCATTCACCTTAAGTGTACACTTCTCTGGATGAGTGATCTGAAGAGCTCCATGAGGTAAAACTTTGGTTACAGTATAAGGAACAAACCATCTAGACTTCAGCTTTATGGGGAATAATCGTAAACGAGAATTAAATAGTAACACTTAATCGCCCACTCTAAACTCTTTCAGATTCTTGATATGCTTGTCATGCCATTTTTGAATTCTTTCCTTATAAATCCTATCATTCTCGTATGCTTTGATTCGCAATTCATCTAATTCCTTGAGATGTAACATTCTTTGTTCCCTTGACTTGCTCAAATCAAAATTCATAACTTTGATTGCCCAATATTCTTTATACTCTAACTCCACAGGTAAATGACATGATTTTCCATACACCAAATTATAGGGAGTAGTCCCTATTGGGGTTTCATACGCTGTTCTATGAGCCCAAAGTTTGTCATTGACAAGGTCCCCTTGCTTATATCCCGTAAGTGCACGGGTTTGTCGAAGTAATAATCCCGGGTGAGCGGGGTCGAATCCACAGGGAGTAGGGAGTAAAGACACTTAATTCGATTCTTAGCTATGTGGAGTATCAACAATGATAAGTGTGATAATGATTCAATTCTCTGGAATTAAAAGAAACAAGTAAGAGAGCAAAAGTAAGGAGGAGGCCAGGCAATCGATAAAGATGGGGTACTGGGATAATGCTTCACCTAGGATAATCATTTCAAGTGTAAGAACCCTCTATTATACTTCCTCATTCATGCAATGATGAGTCATGGAAATTCTTACATACATAGTCCCAAATCTAAGGTCAACTATGCCTAACTCTATACATGTCCCGGACGAGAAATCGAACAATCTCAACACCTCTCACTCGCATAGAGTTGCAATGAGCTCTAGGGATTCCAAGTGATAAATCTCTTTCTAAATTTAGACCTAACCCTTTAGTCTAGGCGGAAGGTCCCTAGCCACAATTAAGCCCTAGATACTGAGATCACCTCAACGCTTCACTCCATTGCACACGCAACTAGGCCCCAGCGGAGGTTCATCCCTTAGACCATTCACTCTATTATGGCCGCTAAGAACTCGAGGAACAGAGGTAGAATCTATCACGTCAGAGGTGAAAGGGGACACTCCTGTACCTCTCGACTCACCCTCTTAACCCTCTCCAACCTAGCTTTGTCTAATGCTCGTGGTGTGTCACTCACTCACAAGGTTACCAACAAGAACTCTCAACCCTAGTGTCACTCTAGGGAAATGTTCATACAATCAAGTATTCAAGGTTGGAACTCACAATAAACATCAATTTATTGAAAGCATAATAAAGAAGTTCAAAGAAACGAATACATCCTAGGGTTCACAATCACCCAAGTACCCACTAGGGGGTTTAGCTCTCCATGGAGCTAAGTACAATCAAAGAAATAGAATGTAAAAGCAATAAATCCATAAAGAAACCCCCTCGATAGTCGTGTCGATGGTCTTATGGAAAGTCCTCTACTCGTCATCCAAGGATTCCTTCATCCGGTATAGGATACGCCTCGATCGAAGCTCCCCAACCAACCTTCTTCCTAATGGAATCACGATGTCAGAGCCGTAGAACCTCTCCAAAACCTTGGCCAATACCCATCGAAACCCTAGCCGAAGCCCTCTCGCAAGTTGGGTAAAATATGGAGAAAAGAATGCCAAAATCGGGGCTGAATGGGCTTTAAATAGGGCTGGAATCAGGTGATTACACTGGCGTGGACGGTACACGTGCCAGTGTTGAATTTCCACAGGGCCGTGGATAATTTCGACACGACCATGTGGATTCTCTGTTTCTGGGATTTTCTGGCGGCTATGAGCAAAGCAAGCTCATACGTAATTTTCTACAATGATTTGCTCATGATGACTGCAGAAATACTCCCCGAATTCCATACTTTCATCGGGGGTACGTAAACAGTACACGCTCACGCTGTGGATCACTTGCTTCTTCGATGGTGTACACGCTGGTGGAGCTCTTGTTCTATGTGCATAAGTCGGAATGCTCGAATGTGACTACCTTTGTGCCCCTCTAAATGGATGTGGCCACTCAAATACGAGGAGGTTGGCACACACTCTAGAATCTCACACCTGACCTATGTCTTCACGTTGGAACCTTAACAAGATTTCCTCCAAAATTGGTGCATTATGATCCCCATTGGCCTATTTCCTTCATACTTGGCCTCACAACCCTATCTGCATAAAAATAACATAAAAACACACATATTAGTGTAAACCTGAGGAAAGTAATGCTCAACATAAGGAAATAATGCTTCACATTCATATCGCACAAGCACTTATCAAACTCCCCCACACTTAAGCTTTTGCTTGTCCTCAAGCAAAAATTAAAACGTTATGCTCATAGATGAAGGAAATATTGGAAGTGCTTGGCCTTAGGTTCACCGAAGCATACAAATAGAGCATTCTATAAGAAAGGGAAATTTCAACACTAAATACGAAAAATCAATGCTCTAGCTAAAAACTTGAATAAAAAAGGACAACAAACCCGAAATCGTGTAAGTGTGTGAACTCACTCAAGTCAACCCAAAGTATACGCCTCAAAGCTGTAAGTATAAGGGACTTATTTATCTACAACAAGAAAACAACAAACATTTCAAAAACGATAGTAGCTTCACACATCCTCTAAGGTTACCCTTTCCCAAGCGGCCGCTAAGGTGGCTTTCACACTTTCGAGGTGGTAGCTCTTTCTACCCGATTGGTAGCTTTCACTCATCCTATGAGATAGATTTTACTCTCATTAGGGCGTAACTAGTATCCGACTTGTGAGAGTAGCTTCATACTTCATAGGTGGTAGCTCTTTCCACCCAACAAATACAAATAAAGAATAAAACTATTTTGTTACTTCTTTTCATTTTTTCCTTTTTTTTTATTTTTTTTATATAATTAGCACAAGAAAATAAATCTAACTAGTCCCTTTAACATCGAACATGAGTTTCCAATAGAGTTCAAAGAGTGAGTAGTGCACTAAGTTTAAATCGGGCAAAAATTCCTAGAAATTCATGCAAGAACTAGAGCATGAAAACATTCAATGTTAGAAATTCTCCTAAACTCAAGAATAGAATCATTGCAACTAAGGTGAACCACCATTGGCTATGTGAGCATATAACAATCAAGAACAATAGAAAAGATATGTGCACTATGAAACTCCCCCCAAACTTAAGTTGTACATTGTCCTCAATGTACTCATGCAAGCTCACTCAAAATATATCATTCAAAAAATAGATGTGGGAGAAGCAATCAAAACAATACTCCCCTGACTCCTAGTGTTGCGTTTTGATGAAGCTAATTCGTTGGGTGTGAAGCTCACACGGCCAAGTGCTGAAGCACCTTGGAGGTGTCCATGACTAAGTCTCAATTCCCATGATGACAAGACCATCTGCATGCATACACGAGGGGGTTCAGTGAAGCTCAATAAAACAAAAACAACTCGAGTATACAAAAGATAGAGCAATGAATACAACTCAAGCCGACAAAATGAAAATAAACTCAGAAGGAAAATCCTTTCTGAGTATACAAATCCAAAATAAAATACAGAAAATAAAATGCGAAAAATAAGAACAAAGAAGGTAAAGACGCCTTAAGTGTTAGTGTCAATAGCTAGTACATCTGTTTCTGTTGCTGGTGAAGATGACGCTGGTACTGCAAAATAAATGAAGATTGGCAAAGAAAAGAGAAAGAGAAGCTTACCGACAAAATGAGAATGAAAGACTAGAAAATGGCCGGAAAACTCAATTAACAACTCTCTAAAACGATGGTGAGAGGTCAGGATAGAGCAAGGATGTGTTCTCAAAACGTTTGAGGGTGAAAAGATAAAGAAAACCGAAAGGATTTTAAAGAAAACCTGTGGTTCTAGCATTTCTGTACATCCACACGGGCGTGTGGAAACTACCCACACCCATGTGCCCGACCCACAGGGGCAGACGCACGCCCCTGTGGGCTCTCCATGTAACCGGTAAAATCTCTCTAAGACCCACACCCGTGCGAAAATTCCACACGGGCGTGGACATTCACAGGCCCAACTCACAGGGGCAAACGCACGTCCCTGTCTCTTCTCGGGATGGAGAGATCCGCTTTAGAGATTCGCACGGGCGTGCGAAAATTACCCACGCCCGTGTGTGGTTCACAAGGTCGCCCACAGGGGTGAGTCCACGCCCCTGTGTGCTCTTGGGATAAACTGCCCAACTCTGCAGGAATTCAGACGCCCATGAGGAAATTACCCACGGGCGTGTGACAGTCTCATGGTCGTTCACCGGGGCTGCCGCACGCCCCTGTGCCTTCTCCGGATGAGCTCGCAGTGCAAATCCACGGGCGTGTGGAAATTCCACACGCCCGTGTGTTTTCTCTGGATGCCTTAGAAAATTCTACAGCCTCTGTAGAAAATTTTTTTAACATGTTTACACACTCAAAGCCTGCCCTAATATGTATGTTTTACCAGTGAAAAACATGAGAAATAGCTCAAACGACCAAAACTTCACCAAAACACATGAAAGCACAAGATAACACCAACGGTTCACAAGAAAAGCATAGCAATGGCATATAAGAATCCAAACACCAACACTCAAGCTCTTATTCATGCAAACACTAAACTAAAAACTAGGAAAACAGTAATTGCTTGGGTTGCCTCGCAAGAAGAGCTTGTTTTACGTCACTTAGCTTGACGTACCTCTTCCTTACCTTATGGGGGCTTGAAAAGAGTGTGTTCCACCCAACTAGATATTGCATAGCTACTTCCTTTAAACCAAAAATCTAATTGCCGGGGTGGAATATTTGTTGGAGAGTCCAACCATCTTACCTTTGGCCTCCAAGGAAACAATTTGGGTTGGGAATTGTCCAAGCTTAGCATAGGTGGGTAATTGGATGGTTTCAATCTCCTACCCACATCTTCTCCCAAGCCCAAAATCTCTTTATTGCAATTTAAGAATTGATCAATCCCAAAGAGTGGTGCTTGTTCCATTACCTTAGGATTTACTTCTTCTTGTGTATTTTCAGCTTGAAAGGAACATGACACTAGGAAATCCCCTTGAAAATTTTCTCGCTCACAAGCACAATCTTCATTCACAATGTCCAAAATCTAAAAATGGTATTCAACTTCTCCCTTTTCATTTTCTACACCAATGTACTCAATTTGTCCAACTTCTTCATTGTCGTTCACTACCACATCATCTCTACAAGGAACTTGAATTGCTTGCTCAAATGCTTGTTGTTCCTTGGAGAGTGTGTCAAGTATCCCTCCTAATTGATGCTCAAGGTTTTTATAGGAGGCTTCATGACATCTTAGTGTGGTCTCCATATTTTGGACGCAGACATCGGACGCTTCAGTGAAGTTAGCTAATACTCTTTGCAACTGAAATGCGTCCTCTCCGAGTATCTCACCCTTTTGACTTTCCTCTTGAGGGGTTTTCCAATATTGTCCATCACTATTCCACAAGAAGTTTGGGTAGCCCTTTTCAATTGGATGATATGTGTTGCAACAAGGAATGCTTGGTTGTTGTGAAGCAAAAATTCTATCAACTTTTTCACTCAAAGCTTCAACCTGCAAATATAGAGCAACGAATGGGTCAATCATCATTTAAAATCCTTGCAAGAAAAAGTAAGACATGACAAAAGAAAACAAATGAGAATAATGGAAGAATAAGAAAGTGTGAAATAAATTTTTTTTTTTTAAATTTTTAGATCAAATCAGAATAGTGATAGAGAAGAGATGTGAAATAGAATGAAGGATAAATAGCTAAGAAAACAGAGTGCAAAGTATCTCTAAACACCTACTCCCCGGCAACGGCTCCAAAAACTTGACAAGGTCCCCTTGCTTATATCCCGCAAGTGCACGGGTTTGTCGAAGTAATAATCCCTGGCGAGCGGGGTCGAATCCATAGGGAGTAGGGAGTAAAGACACTTAATTCGATTCTTAGCTATGTGGAGTATCAATAATGATAAGTGTGATAATGATTCAATTCTCAGGAATTAAAAGCAACAAGTAAGAGAGCAAAAGTAAGGAGGAGGTAAGGCAATCGATAAAGATGGGGTACTCGGATAATGCTTCAACTAGGATAATCGTTTCAAGTGCAAGAACCCTCTATTATACTTCCTAATTGATGCAATGGTGAGTCGTGGAAATCCTTACATACATAGTCCCAAATCTAAGGTCAACTATGCCTAACTCTATACATGTCCCGGAGGAGAAATCGAACAATCTCAACACCTCGCACTCGGATAGAGTTGCAATGAGCTCTAGGGATTCAAAGTGATAAATCCCTTCCTAGATTTAGACCTAACCCTTTGGTCTAGGCGGAAGGTCCCTAGCCACAATTAAGCCCTAGATACTAATATCACCTCAACGCTTCACTCCATTGCACACGCAACTAGGCCCCAACGGAGGTTCATCCCTTAGACCATTCACTCTATGATGGCCGCAAAGAACTCGAGGAACGGAGGTAGAATCTATCACGTCGGAGGTGAAAGAGAACGCTCCTGTACCTCTCGACTCACCCTCTTAATCCTATAATAAAGAAGTTCAAAGAAACGAATACATCCTAGGGTTCACAATCACCCAAGTACCCACTAGGGGGTTTAGCTCTCCATGGAGTTAAGTACTATCAAAGAAATAGAATGTAAAAGCAATGAATCCATAAAGAAACCCCCTCGATAGTCGTGTCGATGGTCTTGTGGAAAGTCCTCTACTCGTCGTCCAAGGATTCCTTCGTCCGGTATAGGATACGCCTCGATCGAAGCTCCCTTACCAACCATCTTCCTAATGGAATCACGATGTCGGAGCCGTAGAACCTCTCCAAAACCTTGGCCAATACCCCTCGAAACCCTAGCTGAAGCCCTCTCGCAAGTTGGGGAAAAGATGGAGAAAAGAATGCCAAAATCGGGGCTGAATCGGGTTTAAATAGGGCTGGAATCGGGTGACGACACGGGCGTGAACGGTAGACGCGCCTGTGTGGAATTTCCACACGGCCGTGGATAATTTCCACACGCCTTGTTGATTCTCTATTTCTACGATTTTTGGTCGGCTGTGAACAGTAACTGTTACAGTAATTTTCTACATTGATTTGCTATAGTATCTGCTACAGTACTGTGCCAGAAATACTCCTGAATTCCATACTTTCATCGGGGTAACGCAAACGGGCACGCGTTCACGTTGTGGATCCCTTGCTTCTTCAATGGTGTACACGTTGGTGGAGCTCTTCTTCTATGTGCATAAGTCGGAATGCTCGAATGTGACTACCTTTGTGCCCCTCCAAATGGATGTGCCCACTCGAATACCAGTAGGTTGGCACACACTCTAGCATCTCACACTTGACCTATGTCTTCGCGTTGGAACTTTAGCAAGATTTCCTCCAAAATTGGTGCATTATGATCCCCATTGGCCTATTTCCTTCATAGTCCGCCTCACAACCCTATCTGCATAAAAATAATATAAAAAGACACATATTAGTGTAAAAACCCGAGGAAAGTAATGCTCAACATAAGGAAATAATGATTCGCATTCATATTGCACAAGCACTTATCAGTCATCTAACCGTTCAAACCAATCTCGCTTCCCTTGTTCAACGGACTTAGTTAAAATCCTCTTGAGCTCCCTATTTGAAACTTCCACTTGTCCACTCGTTTGCGGGTGATAGGGGGTAGCAAGACGATTATGTACTCCATAGCGCTTCAACACTTTCTCAAGTTGTGTGTTATAAAAATTGGTTCCTCGATCACTAATGAAGATTCATGGAGTCCCAAATCGAGTGAAGAGCCTCTTTAGAAATTTTACCATAGTTCTTGCATCATTAGTTAGAAGAGGTTCATTCTCCACCCATTTAGAAACATAGTCAACTGCCGCCAAAATATATTGATTACCATTAGACTTTGGGAATGGTCATATGATGTCCATTCCCCAAACAGCGAACACCTCGCATAACTCAGATCGATTCGAGGCATTTTATCCCTTCGCGATATGTTTCCGACCCTCGACAACTATCACAATGAAGAATAAACTGATGAACATCTTGGAATAAAGTTGGGCAATAGAAACCAGCGGCCGAAACTTTCTCAGCAGTTATGCTCGAAGCATAATGCCCTCCAACAGGACCCAAATGACAATGCCCAATAATGCTCCAACCTTCCTTCCTTGAAACACATCTACGAACAACATGAGTCGCATAAATACGGAATAGGTAGGGATCATCCCAAAAAAATAGTTTTTCAAGTCATCGAAAAAAACTTTTTTTCTTTTGTTGAAAACTTAGGCCTTGCTTCAGTACCTTTCCTGATAAATAATTTGCAAAATCCACGAACCATAGAGTATCTTCTAAATCTGATTCTTGTACTGCATACAGATGTTCCTCAGGGAAGAAATCATTGATTTCCTTGTTTGCCAATTCTTGCACCTCACAACCTTCTAATCTTGAAAGATGATCTGTGACCATAATTTCAGATCCCTTCTTATCTTTTATTTCCATATAAAATTCTTGTAACAATAGGATCCAGTGAATTAATCTTGGCTTTGTCTCGGCCTTGTTCATGAGATAACAGAGTGCCGAATGATCAGTAAATACTATGACCCTAGATAAAATGAGGTATGGCCTAAACTTGTCAAAAGCAAACACCACTGCTAACAACTCCTTTTCGGTGGTTGTATAATTCTCTTGGGCACTTGTGAGAGTCTCGCCAACATAATAAATTGGTCGAAACTACTTATCTTTCCTTTGTCCCAAAATTGCTCCCACAGCGTAATCACTTGCGTCACATGATAAGTGATTGTGTGATATGAATGAGAAGCATTCTTTCCTTATGTTGAGCATTACGTTTCTCTGGTTTTTACACTAATATGTGTGTTTTTATGTTATTTTCGTGCAGGTAGGGTTGTGAGGCCGAGTATGAAGGAAAGAAACCACTCATCCTTTATGCAGTTGGAATTGGAGTCTCTATTTGAGACATGGGAAAGGTTCAAGGAACTCCTGTGCAAGTGTCCGCAATACGGATTCCCGGAGTGGATGATTGTTCAAACCTTCTACAATGGTTGGAACCCGAGTACAAGGCAACTCTTGGATGCGGCGGCAGGAGGTACATTAGGTAGCAAGACCCTCGACGAGACTCGTCAATTGATTGAGGAAATGGGGTTAAATAGCTACCAGTGGAACGCTAGGGAAAAGAAAAAGGTGGCCGGTCTCAATGAAATTGATGCGGTAACTTCATTGGCGGCCCAAGTGGAGAGTTTGAGTAAGAAGCTAGACCTTATAGCTTCGAATAGAGTTGCGGCCGTGACAAATTGTACCGGTTGTGGTGGGGGACATGCTTCTTCCGATTGCCCAATCATCATAGGTGATGTTTCTTCAGTTGAGAATGTTGACTTTGTAGGTAATGGAATGAGACCTCAAGGGAATCCATACAGCAACACCTACAATTCAGGTTGGAAGAATCATCCCAAGTTTTCATGGAGTAATCAAGGACCACAGAAGACCATGGGGCCATCGGGGTTCCAACAACAACAACAAGCCCCTCAAGTCGAAAACAGAATTTCAGGCTTGGAAACCCGAATGATGGATTTAGAGAAGCACTTGGCTAGATTTGTCCAATCAGCAAATACAAGGTTTGAATCTGTCGAGGCTACACTTCACAATCACATCGCCTCCTTGCACAACCTTGAAAATCAAGTGGGGCAAATTGCGAAATCTCTTTCCAAAAGGCCACATGGAAGTTTACCAAGTAACACGGAAACCAACCCAGGAGAACATGTGAAGGCGATCGCTTTGAGAAGTGGTCATGAGGTTGAAGGGAGGCCTCCGAGTGAGAAGCCAAAAGAACACGCACCCGAGGTTGTAGAGGTTGAGAAGGGAGCTAACAAAGAGAAAGAGGTGGCACCCCCACCTTTCAAGCCAAGAATCCCTTATCCCTCCAGATTGAAGAATGACCAAGGGGATGAATAGTATAAGAAGTTCTTGAGTTTGTTTAAGCAACTCCACATCAACATCCCTTTTGTTGAGGCATTGGCTCAAATGCCTAAGTATGCGAAGTTCCTGAAAGACCTATTGACCAACAAGAGGAAATTGGAGGAGAGTGCTTCAGTGGTGCTTCATGCTTCATGCTCGGCGGTGTTGCAAAAGAACATGCCGAACAAGAAGAAAGACCCGTGAAGCTTCATTATTCTGTGTAACATCGGCAACTTAGGTGAGGAGATGGCATTGGCAGATTCAGGAGCGAGTATGACAAGTACTAATCCCGGGTGAGCGGGGTCGAATCCACAGGGAGTAGGGAATGAAAATACTTAATTTGGTTCTTAGCTATGTGGAAGATCAATAATGATTGGTGTGAAATTGATTCAATTCTCAATAATAAAAAGAAACAAGTGAGAGAGCAAGAATAAAAGAAAACGGGTAAGGGCAATCGATAAAGATGGGGTACTCGGATGATGCTTCACCTAGGAAAATCGCTTTCAAGTGCGGTGAACTCTCTATTATGCTTCCTAATCGATGCAATGGTGAGTCGTGGAAATCCTTCATGCACATAGTCCCAAAAACTAAGGTCAACTATGCCTAACTCTTTTCATGTCCCGGAGGAGAGATTAAGTAACCTCTCAACCTCGCACTCGAATAAAGTTGCAATGGGCTCTAGGGATTCCAAGTGATAAATCGCTTCCTAATTATAAACCTAACCCTTTGGTCCAGGCGGAAGGTCCCTAGCCACAATTAAGCCCTAGATACTAAGATCCCCTCAATGCCTCACTCCATTGCACGCACAACTAGGCCCCAGCGGAGGTTCATCCCTTACACCATTCACTCTATTATGGCCGCAAAGAACTCAAGGAACGGAGGTATAATCTATCACATCGGAGGGAAAAGGGGACGCTGCTGTATCTCTCGACTCACCCTATCAACCCTCTCCAACCTAGCTTTGTCTAACGCTCGTGGTGTGTCACTCACTCACAAGGTTACCAACAAGAACTCTCAACCCTAGTGTCAGTCTAGGGGAAATGTTCATACAATCAAGCATTTAAGGTTGGAACTCACAATAAACATCAATTTATTGGAAGCATAATAAAGAAGTTCAATGAAACGAGTACATCCTAGGGTTCACAATCACCCAAGTACCCACTAGGGGTTTAGCTCTCCATTGAGCTAAGTACAATCAAAGAAATCAAATGTAAAAGCGATGAATCCATAAAGAAACCCCCTCGATTGTCGTGTCGATGGTCTTGTGGAAAGTCCTCTACTCGTTGTCCAAGGATTCCTTCATCCGGTATAGGATACGCCTCGATCGAAGCTTCCCTACCAACCTTCCTCCTAATGGAATCATGATGTCAGAGCCGTAGAACCTCTCCAAAACCTTATCCAATACCCCTCGAAACCCTAGCCGAAACCCTCTCACAAGTTGGGGAACAGATGGAGAAAAGAATTCTGAAATCGGGGCTGAAATTGGCTTTAAATAGTGCTCTGAATCGAGCTGCTGACGGGCGTGTATGATGTCACACGCCCCGTGGATTTCCACACGGGCGTGGATAATTTCCACGCCCAATTCCATACTTTTCATTGGGGGTAACGCAAACGGGCACACGCTCACGCCGTGAATCACTTGCTTCTTCAATGATGTACACGTTGGTGGATCTCTTGTTCTTATATGTATAAATCAGAATGCTCGAGTGTGACTGCCTTTGTGTCCCTCCAAATGAATGTGCTCACTCGAATCACGAGGAGGTTGGCACACACTCTAGCATCTCACACCCGACCTATGTCTCACGCATTTGAACCTTAGCAAGATCTCCTCTAAAATAGGTGCATTATGATCCACATTGGCCTATTTCCTTCATACTCGGCCTCACAACCCTACTTGCATCAAAGTAACATAAAAACACACATATTAATGTAAAAACCTGAGAAACATAATGCTGAACATAAGGAATGAACGCTTCGCATTCATATCGCACATGCACTTATCAAAGTATCAACGTCATGCCATACACTTTCTTCCAAAAGCTAGGCTTGGGAGAGCCTAGGCCTACTCGGATGACTTTACAATTGGTGGACCGAACTGTATGACATCCGAGAGGCATCATTGAAGACGTGCTTGTCAAGGTGGACAAGTACATTTTTCCGGTTGACTTTGTAGTGCTAGATGTCGATGAGGATGCAGATGTACCCTTGATACTTGGGAGACCGTTGTTGCGGACTTCCAAAGAATTGATTGACATAGACGGCGGAGAGCTCACATTGTGAGTCGGAGATGATAAGCTCATTTACCGCCTTGCTGAAGCCATGCGGCATTCTCTCGATTTTGATGACACTTTGTATTTTCTAGACACTACTGATGAGATTGTTGATGAATATATACAGGAAATGTTCAACCCGGATCTGTATGAAGGTTTGTTCGACCAAGAGGAGAGCAATGAGGAAGTAATGATGCTTGGTTCGACTGGAGAGGAAACATCTACCCCGAGAATCTTGAAGAAGGTGCTTCGGAAAATGAAGAGGGCTCGAAGATGCCACCAAAAACGCCCCAAGACTGTTGGAGACGTACATGAGCCAAGAAAGTTTGTATTCTTGATTGATATATGCTCACATAGCCAATGGCGGTTCACCATAGTTGCAATGTTTGTATTCTTAAGTCTAGGAGAATTGTTAACATTGAATGTTTTTCATGCTCTAGTTATTGCTTGAAATTTTAGGAATTTTTGCCCGATTTACACTTAGTGCACTACTCACTCTTTGAACTCTATTGGAAACTCATGTTTGATGTTAAAGGACTAGTTAGGGTTTACTTCTTTTTATTAAAAATAAAAAAATAACAATAAAAATAAAAATAAAAAATAAAAAATGGAAAAATGAAAAGAAGGAACAAAATATTTTTTTGTTTATTTGTATTTGTTGGGTGGAAAGAGCTACCACCTATGAAGTATGAAGCTACTCTCACAAGTCGGATACTAGTTATGCCCTAATGAGAGAAAAGAGCTATCTCATAGGATGAGTGAAAGCTACCACCGGGTAGAAAAGAGCTACCACCTCGAAAGTGTGAAAGCCACCTCGTGCCGCTTTGGAAAGGAGCTACCTTAGAGGATGTGTGAAGCTACAACCATCTTTTAAAAATTTTTATCACTTGTGTAGATAAATAAGTCCCTTGCACTTAGAACTTTGAGGAGTATAACTTGGGGTGTTTTGAGTGAGTTCACACAGTTACACGAAATTCGGATTTGTTATCCTTTTTGATTCAAGTTTTTAGCTAGAGAATTGATTTTTCGTAATTAGTGTTGAAATTTTCCTTACTTGTAGAATGCTATCTTTGTATACTTTGGTGAACCTAAGGCCAAGCACTCTCAATATTTTCTTCATTGATGCACAAAATGTTTTAATGTTTGCTTGAGGACAAGCAAAAGCTTAAGTGTGGGGGAGTTTAATAAGTGCTTGTGTGATATGAATGCGAAGCTTTCATTCCTTATGTTGAGCATTAGTTTTCTCAGGTTTTTACATTAATATGTGTGTTTTTATGTTACTTTGATGCAGGTAGGGTTGTGAGGCCGAGTATGAAGGAAATAGGCCAATGTGGATCATAATACACCTATTTTGGAGGAAATCTTGCTAAGGTTCAAACACGAAGACATAGGTCAGGTGTGAGATGCTAGGGTGTGTGCCAACCTCCGCGTATTCGAGTGAGCACATTCATTTGGAGGGGCACAAAGGCAGTCACACTCGAGCATTCTGACTTATGCAAATAAAAACAAGAGATCCACCAACATGTACATCATTGAAGAAGTAAGTGATTCGCGACGTAAACGTGTGCCCGTTTGCATTACCCCGATGAAAGTATGGAATTGGGAAGTCATTCAGGTCGAAGGCTATAGCGGAGCACTGTAGCAACTACTGTAGCAGCACGGTTCACAGCCGGCTGAGAAATTAGAGAAACAGAGAATCCATAGGGGCGTGTGGAAATTATCCACGCCCGTGTGGAAATTCTATAGGGGCGTGCGCCCGTGGAGTTACCCGATTCTAGCCCTATTTAAAGCCAATTCAGTCCCGATTTTGGTATTTTTTTCTCCATCTTTTCCCTAACTTGCGAGAGGGCTTTGGCTAGGGTTTCGAGTGGTATTGGCCAAGGTTTTTGGAGAAGTTCTACGGCTCGACATCGTGATTCCATTAGGAAGAAGGTTGGTAGGGGAGCTTCGATCGGGCGTATCCTATACCGGGATGAAGGAATCCTCGGACGACGAGTAGAGGACTCTCCACAAGACCATCAACACGACCATCGAGGGGGTTTCTTTTATGGATTCATTGCTTTTACATTCGATTTCTTTGATTGTACTAAGCTCCATGGAGAGCTAAACCCCTAGTGGGTACTTGGGTGATTGTGAACCCTATGATGTATTCGCTTCAATGAACTTCTTTATTATGCTTTCAATAAATTGATGTTTATTGTGAGTTCCAACCTTGAATGCTTGATTGTATGAACATTTCCCCTAGAGTGACACTAGGGTTGAGAATTCTTGTTGGTAACCTTGTGAGTGAGTGACACACCATGAGGCGTTAGACAAAGCTAGGTTGGAGAGGGGTTGAGAGGGTGAGTCGAGAGGTAGAGGGCGTCCCCTTTCTCCTCCGGCGTGATAGATTCTACCTCCATTCCTCGAGTTCTTTGCAGCCATAATAGAGTGAATGGTCTAAGGGATGAACCTCCGCTAGGGGCCCTAGTTAGCTGCGTGCAATGGGTGAAGCGTTGAGAGGATCTTAGTATCTAGGGGCTTAATTGTGGCTAGCGATCTTCACTCTGGACCAAAGGGTTAGGTCTACTTTTAGGAAAAAGATTTATCACTTGGAATCCCTAGAGCTCATTGCAACTCTATCGCGAGTGTGAGGTGTTAAGATTGTTCGATTTCTCCTCCGGGGACATGTATAGAGTTAGGCATAGTTGACCTTAGATTTGGGACTATGTATGTAAGGATTTCCATGACTCACCATGGCATTGATTAGGAAGTATAATAGAGAGTTCTTGCACTTGAAAGCGATTATCCTAGGGTGAAGCATCATCCGAGTACCCCATCTTTATTGATTGCCTTGCCCTCTTTCTTTATTCTTGCTCTCTCACTTGTTGCTTTTTATTGTTGAGAATTGAATCAATTTCACACTAATCACTAATTGATCTTCCACATAGCTAAGAACCAAATTAAGTATTTTCCTCCCCTACTCCTATGGATTCGACCCGCTCACGGGATTATTGCTCGACAAACCCGTGCACTTGCGGGATATCACAGAGGGACCTTGTCAAATAGCTAAGAAAACAAAGTGTAGCGTATCTACGAACACCTACTCCACAGTAGCGGTGCCAAAAAAACTTGACACGTCCGAATATGCGCGTAAAGCAATAAGTGCAGCGGGGTGTCAAAGTAATAATCCCGAGATGAGTGGGTATCGTATCCACGAGAGAGTAGGAAATAAAGATACTTAAAGTGTTTCTTAACTAATGTGGAAGATGAATAGTGATATGTGTGACAATATTCAATTCTCAAAGCGTAAAAAAATAACGAGAAATAGAGCACAAGTAAAGGAGAAGGTAAGGCAATCGATAAAGATGGGGTACTCGGATATTGTTCCGCCTAGGGACAATCATTTCAAGTGCAAGAAACCTCTATTATGCTTCCTAATTAATGCAATAGTGAGCCATGTAAATCCTTAATTGCATAGTCCCAAATCTAAAGTTAACCATGCCTAACTCTATACATGTCCCCGAGGAGAAATCGAGACAATCTCAACACCTCGCACTCATATGAGTGCAATGAGCTCTAGTGATCCCAAATGATAAATCCTATTCCTATGTATAGACCTAACCCTTTGGTCTAGGGTGAAAGATCCTAGCCAGCAGTTAAGCCCTAGATGCTAAAAATCACTTGAGCGCTTCACTCTCATTGCCCGGCAGCTAAGCCACGAGTGGAAGGTCATCCCTTAGCCCGTTCACTCTACTATGGCCGTAAAGAACTCTTGGAATGTGGAGGTAGGATCGATCACACCGGAGGGGAAATGGGATACTCCGCTACCTCTCGACTCACCCTCTCCAATCTAGCTTTGTCTAACTCTCATGGTGTGTCACTCACTCACAAGACTTACCAAGAAGAACTCTCAACCGTAGTTTCACTCTAGGGGAGTATTCATACAATCAAGCATACAAGATTGGAACTCACAATAACATCAATTAATTAAAAGCATAATAAAGAGATTCAATGAAACAAATACATCCTAGGGTTCACAAATGCCCAAGTACCCACTAGGGGTTTTAGCTCTCCATGGAGCTAGATACAATCAATGAAATCAAATGTAAAAACAAAGAATCCATAGAAAACCCCCTCATTAGTCATGGCGATGGTATTGTGAAGAGTCTTCTACTCATCATGAAAGGGTCCCTTTATACGGCCTAGGATATACCTCACGGATCGGGTGCCAGCAAAGCTCTCCCACTAACCTTCCTCCAAACAGCCCACAATGTCAGAGCAGTAAAAACCTCTCCAAAGCCCGTAGCCAAT
The DNA here is from genome assembly GCF_009730915.1 of Dioscorea cayenensis subsp. rotundata. Lineage (NCBI taxonomy): Eukaryota > Viridiplantae > Streptophyta > Magnoliopsida > Dioscoreales > Dioscoreaceae > Dioscorea > Dioscorea cayenensis. Next base: position 27,351,367 of record NC_052479.1, on the reverse strand, counting down.
ACCTCTCAAAAACCCTAGCCTCGAGTCCCTCTCTTAAGTTGGGGAAAAAGATGGAGAAAGGAATCTGAAAATCAAGGCTGAAATCGGCTTTTTAAAAGGGCTAGAATTAGGAATCCACTGCGCCCGGTGTGGCGCCCTGTGAATTTTCATACTGGCTTTTGGAATTTCCACATGCCCGTGTGGATTCTCTATTTTCGTATTTTCTCGGCCAGCTATAAACAGTGCTGGTATAGTATTCTTGCTACAGTTTTTGCTATAGTACCTACTACAGTACCAGTCTGAAATACTCCCGAATCCATGCTTTCATCGAGGTAACGCAAACGGGCGCACGTTTAGATCATGGATCACTTTGCTTCTTCAATAATAGACATGTTGGTGAAGATTTTGTTCTATATGCACAAGTCAGAATGCTTGAATGTGACTGTCCTTGTACCCTCCAAATAGTTGTACTAGCTTGAATACAAGAAAGTTGGCACACATTCCCGCATCTCGAACCCGACCTATGTCTTCGCGTTTGAACTTAACAAGATTTCCTCCAAATTTGTGCATTTATGACTCACATTAGCTTCTTTCTTTCATATTCGGCCTCACAACCCTACTTGTATGAAAGTAATATAAATACACATATATTAGTGTTAAAATCCAAGAAAAGTAATGCTCAACACAAGAAAAGAACACTTGGTATTCTTATCGCACAAGCGACGATTAGCGGCTATGCAGATTCGAAAGCTTTGAGGGATCACTAGTGTGATATAGTTTTTTTGACCAGTGGGGATTGTATGAGGGAGGCATTCCACGGATACTAAGAATGCAGCTCGGTTGCCTATTGATTATCGAGCACCTTGATCCCCCAAGGCGTATGGAGTACTATACGGTTAGGGGCGATGTATGAACCAAGTGTCCAAGGAGCGCGTGCTTTTTGCAACCGACATATCGATATTTGCACTTGGTTATGAGCGGGTCGGTGAATGGCCGTGGTGGCGATATTGCCGTCGGAGGTGGTAGGAGCTTACGTATCTTTGTTGATGGTCCAGCTGCCTCGATCCATCTGGGACATATCATCGTAGAGTATATACGATATTAGGGGAAGTATGGCAGATTACGAGTGATTTTCTCGGGCCCCTACATCACGATACTGGTTATGGCTATGGGCCTTCTGGACGCGAATCAAGGCATCGAGAAGGTGAGTATACCTGCTCCCCTGGTTATAGTGATGTTGAGGGTGATGAGGATGGTTCGCGAGACTCCGATCCAGTGTATGCTCACGATTACACCTACCTTAGATGTAGCGAGAGGGAGATGATGATATTGTTGAGGTTCTCGGCCTACTCCCAAGCCTCGGCCGACACACGATGGAGACCGAGGGCACCTCACGTGGTAGAGGAGCCACCCCCATTATTCATGTTTTTCATCATCTTAAGCCTATGATCATTTTAAGAGGCTTGCGATGCAGTGGGGATGCTATAGACAAATATCAACGAGGAGTAGGCTACGAGGCCACTGTAGGGACCACGAGTTTATGGCATGTTTTGATACATTACATGATTCTTGGTGAGGCGTTGCCTCATCATTTGTTTTGAGAACTTCGGGACCCCTACGACCCCACCGGCCTCACCATCACTGGATCCACTCGCACCTTTTGATTATCAATAGTAGAGCAGGATCATGATACCAAGGTTTGATGTGTTGTTCTTTATTTTTTTCTTATTATCTTAGTTTGTATTATTGTTAGACTTGCACTACTTAGAAAGGATTTTCCTCTGAGTATGTCTTTTATTTTTGTTCTCTCGGGTTGTATTCATTGCTCTATCTTTTTATATACTCGAGTTATTTTTATTTTCTTGAGCTTCACTGAACCCCCTTGTGTAGTGTGCATATGGTCTTGTCAGTATAGGAATCGAGAACTAGTCATGGACATGGCCAAGGTGTATTGGCACTTGGCCGTGTGTGCTTCATAACCCATTGGAACATCAATCCCAACGATTTAGCTCAATCAAATGCAATACTAGGAGTCAGAGGAGTATTGTTCTGATTGCTTCTCCCACATATATTCTTGATTGATATACACTATTAGTGAGCTTCCATGTGTACATTGGGGACAATGTACAACTTAAGTGTGGGGGGAGTTCACGTTGCACATATCTTTTACATAAGTTTTGATTTACATACATGCTCACATAGCCAATGGTGGTTCACCCTTATTGTAATGATTGTATTCTTGAGTTTAGGAGAAATTCTTAACATTGAATATTCCCATGCTCTAGTTTTTACTTGAATTTCTAGGAAATTTTGCCTGAATGACACTTGTTGCACTACTCGCTCTTTAAAATCTTTTGAAAACTCAAGATTAATGTTAAAGGGAATAATTAGAGTTACTTCTTTTATTAATTCTCTTGAAAAATTTGTTATTTGTGCATTAGGGGTGGAAAAGAGCTACCACCTATGTTGTATCCAGCTACTCTCATAAGTCGGATACTAGTTATGCTCTAATGAGGAGAAAGAGCTATCTCATAGGATGAGTGAAAGCTACCACCACGGTGAGAAAGAGCTACCATCTTGAAAGTGTGAAAGACACCTTAGCGGCCGCTTGGGAAAGGGCTACCTTAGAGGATGTGTGAAGCTACTACCATCTTTGTATTTTGTTATGTTTTATATCTAAATAAGTCAATTATACCTAGGACTTTGAGGAGTATACTTTGGGTTTAATTGGTGAATTTACCACCTTACGATTTTGAGTTTGTTGTCCTTTTTGATTTGAGTTTTTGCTTGAGCATTGATTTTTCGTATTTAGTGTTAAAATTTTCCTTACTTGTAAAATGCTCTCCTTGCATGTTTTTAGTGAACCTAAGGCCGAGCACTTTTCAATATTTTCCTTCTTCTATATTTTAATGTGTATTTCTTTGCTTAAGGACAACCAAAAGCTTAAGTGTATTGGAGTATGATAAGTTCTTGTGTGATAAGAATCGCAGTATTCTTTCCTTATGATGAGCATTACTTTTAGCGGGGTTTGGCGCTAATACATGTGTATTTGTGTTCTTCTGTGCATGTAGAGTTGTGAAGCTAAGTATTGAGAAAAGAAGCCAAAAGTAGATCATAAACACACTATTTGGTGGAATCTTGTAAGGAACAAGCACGAAGACACAAATGGGACTCCAGGATACGTGAATATGTGCCAACCTCCCTGAATTCAAATCATTATAATGAGTTGGAGGGGCACAAAGGCAATCACATTTGTATATCCCGACCTGTGCATTGATAATAAGATCTTCATCATCGAAACCTTTAATTGAAGAAGAGGTGTGATCTACGACATAAACATGTGCCCGTTTATGTTGCCTTGATAAAAAGTGTAAAATTGGGAGTGTCTTGGCCGAGTACTATAGCAGGGTACCGTAACAAAACATTGTAGTAAGAATTGTAGCACTAACTATTCATAACCGGCTGAAAACAAGATTTCCATAGAATCCACACGGGCGTGTGGTAGATCTACAAGGGCGTGTGGATGCCCGATTCTAACTATATTTAAGCCGTGCTTCAGCCCGATTTTGCATTTATTTTTTCCTTTCTTCTCTTCTACTTTTCTCCATCGTTTGCGAGGCTGTCTGCTTGGGTTTAGAGAGGCTTTTGGTAAGTCTTTGGAGTGGTTTGAGGGATTTGACACCACGATTCACTTGGAAGAAGGGTATTGGTGGAGCTTTCATTGGCATAGATTCGGTGAAGTGTCCCTAGGTCGGACAAGGGGACCTTTGGAGAAGACTTGGCTACTCTACAAGACTATCGACACGACTACCGAGGGGGTTTTCTTATGGAACACTTGTTTTTACTTTTGATTTCAATGTTGATTGTATTGTGCTCCATGGAGGGCTACATCCCCTATAGGGTACTTGGATTTTGTAAACCCTAGGATGTTATTATTTCATTGATCTTTTTATTATACTTTCCTTAATTGATGTTTTCAATTGAGTTCCAAAGCTTGAGTGCTTGTGGGTGATTTCTCCCCTAGAGTGACACTAGGGTTAACACTCCATCTTGGTGACCATTGTAGATGAGTGACCCGACACAAGGGTTAGACATTGCTTGATTGGAGAGGGTTGAGAGGGTGAGTCGAGAGTAGCGAAGCATCCCTTTTCCCCTCTGTGTGATTTATCCTACCTCCATTTTTCTTGAGTTTTTGGCAGTCACAATAGAATGAAGTTCTAGAGGATGAACTCTGCTGGGGCTTAGTTGCACAAGCAATAAAGTGAAGCGTTGAAGTGACTCTAGTTTCTAGGGCTTAGATGTAACTAGAGGCCTTTTGCCTGGACAAAGGGTTAGGTCTATACATAGGAAGAGGGTTTATCACTTGGATTCCCTAGAACTCCATGCAACTTTACACTATGTGAGGTGTTAAGACTGAGTAATTTCTCCGCCGGAACATAGTGTAGAGTTAGTCATGGTTGACCATAGATTTAGGACCATGTGCTTAAATATTTTGATGACTCATTGAGCATTGAAACATTAATTCTAGGGGGAGCATTGCCCGAGTACCCCACCTCTATCAATTGCCTTACCTCTCACTTACTTTTGCCTCTCATTTTTGTTTCTTTTAATCTTTGTTTTCTTTACATTTTATCAACACTATCATTGTTCACTTTCACGTGGTTAAGTAGCAATTTAAGAATTTTTACTCTCTACTCCCTGTGGATACGATACCCGACTCACCTGGGATTTATTACTCGATAAACCCGTTCTCTTGTGGGTCACACGCAATGGGCGTTGTCAAGTTTTTGGCATCATTGCCAGGGAATAGGCGTTTAGAGATACTTTGCACTTTGCTATCTTAGCTATTCATTCATTCTATTTCATATCTTCTTATCCTATTATCATTCTAATTTTGTTTTCTTTCTTTTTGGCATAGACTCCGGGTTATGACCGAGGGAACCCTTCGATACTAATTGAAGGTGATCCGGAACTTGAGCGTACACTTAGAAGAAGGGGTAAAGAACACGTGTAAGAACCACAGAATCTAGGTTTGAAGTGGAAGTTGAAGGATCGTCGACAAGGCACAAGACACAAGTGGGGGGACTAAGATACGTGAATGTGTGCCAACCTCCGGTGTTGAAGTCATTACAATGAGTTGAAGGGGCACGAAGGTACTCACATTTGCGTATCCCGACTTGTGCATTGATAGCAAGATCTTCACCAATGAGGCCTTTGATTAAATAAAGGCTGCGATCTATGACATAAACATGTGCTCGGTATATTGCCCCAATGAAAAGTGTGGAATTGGGAGTGTCTTGGCAGAGTACTATAGCAGGGTACTGCAGTAAATCATTGTGGTAATATACTGCAGCAGTTACTGTGCATAGCCGACAAAAAATCTGGTTTCAAGAGAATCCACACGGCCGTGTGGAAATTACCCATGCCCACGTGGAAATTATACAGGCCCATGTTGAGAATCCACTTGCGTGTAGATGCACTATTCTAGCTCTATTTAAGCCGCGATTTAGCCCAATTTTTTGAAAGAATCTTTCACCCTTCTCTCCAACGTTTCTCCATCTTTTGAGAAGTCATCGGCTAGGGTTTTCAGAGGCTTTAGGCAAGTTTTTAGAGTGGTCCTACGGATTCGACACCGCACTTTTCTTGGAAGAAGGTTGTTGGGGGAGCTTTCTTCGGCACCGATCCGGTGAGGTGTGCCCTAGGTCGGGTGATAAATGCTTGTGTGATAAGAATCACGAAAGTGTTCTTTCCTTATGATGAGCATTACTTTTATCGAGGTTTTTAGTGTTAATACTTTTTGCAATTTTTGTTAATTTTTGATGCATATAAGGTTGTGAAGCTATGTATTGAAGAAAGAAGACAAAGTTGGAAGGAACAAACATGAAGACACAAGTGGGACTCAAAGATACGTGAATGTGTGCCAACCTCCATGAATTCAAGTCATTACAATGGATTGGAGGGGCACAAAGGCAGTCACATTTGCATATCCCAACTCGTGCATTGGTGACAAGATCTCCACCAATGAAGCTTTTGATTGAAGAAGACGTGTGATCTACAGCATAAACGTGTGCCCGTTTATGTTGCCTCGATGAAGAGTGTGGAATTGGGAGCGTTCTGGCTGACTACTATAGCAGTATTGTTCACAGCCACCCAAAAATGAGATTTCCAGAGAATCCACACGGGTGTGTGGAAATTCCCCATGCCCGTGTGGAAATTCCACAGGCCCATGGGAAACATCCACAAGGGCATGTGGGTGCTCGATTTCAGCCCTATTTAAGCAGCGATTCAGCTGGATTTTAGGGATCTTTTTCACCTCTTCTCTTCCACTTTCTCCATCTTTTGGAGCCCGTCAGCTAGGGTTTTTAGTGTCTTTTGGCACATATTAGGAGTGGTTTGAATGATTCAATATCATGATTCGCTTGGAAGAAGGTTATTGGTGGAGCTTTCGCTAGCATAGATGCGGCGATGTGTGCCCTAGGCCGGACAAGTGAACCCATCAAGAAGACTCAACAAGTCCACAAGACCATCGACACAAACACCGAAGGGGCTTTTCTATGGATTACTTATTTTTACATTCGATTTCATTATTGATTGTAACTAGCTCCATGGAGAGCTAAACCCCCTAGTTTGTACTTTAATTTGTGAACCTTAGGATGCTATTGTTTTTTGAAACCTTTTATTATGCTTTCCTTAATTGATGGTTTAATTGAGTTCCATCCTTCAATGCTTGTTGAATGATTTCTCCCTTACAGTGACACTAGGGTTGAGTGTCTATATTAGTAACCTTTGTGGATGGGTAACACAGCATGAGGGTTAGACAAAGCTAGATTGGGGAGGATTGAGAGGATGAGTCGAGATGTATCGGAGCATCCCCTTTCATCTTCGATTTGATTTACTCTACCTCCACATTCCAAGAGTTCTTTGCGGTCATAGTAGAGTGAACAGGCTAAGGTATAACCTTCCGCTAGGGCTTAGTTGCAAAGGCAACGGAGTGATGTGTTGAAGTGATTTTAGCACCAAGGGCTTAATTGTGACTAGGGACCTTCTGCCTAGACCAAAGTTTTAGGTCTATACATAGGAATACGGTTTATCACTTTGAATCCATAGAGCGTCTTGCAACTGTACATAGTGCGAGGTTATGAGATTGGTCGATTTCTCCACCGGAACTTGGTGTAGAGTTAGTCATGGTTGACCTTAGAATTGGGACCATCTATCTTAGGATCTCCATGACTCATTAATGCATTAGTTAGGAAGCTTAATAGTTGGTTTAGTACTTGAAATGATTATCTTAAGCGGAACAGTATCCAGGTACCCCACTTCTATCGATTACCTTATCTCTCACATACTTGTGCTTCTTTTTCTTATTTCTTTTTCTCTTGTTTACACCACACCTTATCAACAGAATCATTGTTCATTTTCACTTGGTTAAGTAATTATTTAAGTATTTTTACTCCCTACTCCCTGTGGATACGATACCCCACTCACCGGTCAATTTATTACTCGACAAACTCGTGCACTTGTGGGTAACATGCAAAGGGTGTTGTCAGCCGGATAAGGGAACCTTTGGAGAAGAAGAGACTACTCCACAAAACCATCGATATAAATACCAAGGGGGTTTTCCTATGGATTAATTATTTTTACTTTTGATTTCATTATTGATTGTATCTTGCTCCATGAAGAGCTAAACCTCCTAGTGGGTACTTGGATTTTGTAAACCCTAGGATGTTAATGTTTCTTTGTCCTTTTATTATGCCTTCCTAAATTGATGTTTTAAATTGAGTTTCAATCTTGAATGTTTATTGAATGGTTTCTCTCTTAGAGTGACACTAAGGTTGAGAGTTCATCTTAGTAACCTTTGTGGATGGGTGGCACGCCATGAGTGTTAGACAAAGCTAGATTGGAGAGGGTTGAGAGGCTGAGTCGAGAGGTAGTGAAGTGTCCCTTTTCCCCTCTAGTGTGATTTATTATGCCTCTAATACCTAGAGTTCTTTGCGGTTATAACAGAGTAAAGAACTAAAGGATGAACTCCGTTGGGGCTTTGTTACGCAAGCAATAGAGTGAAGCGTTGAAGTGACTTTAGTATCCCGAGGGCTTAATTGTGACTAGGTGTCTTTCGCTGGACCAAAGGGTTAGATCTACACATAGGAATAGGGTTTATCACTTGGAATCCCTAGAACTCCATGCAACTTTGCATAGTGTGAGGTATTTAGACTAAGAGATTTCTCCGTCGAGGACATAGTGTAGAGCTATTCACGGTTGACCTTAGATTTGGGACTGTGTACTTCAGGATTCCGATGACTCATTAAGCATTAGTTAGGAAGCATGATAGTAGGTCTTGCACTTGAAACATTAGTCCTAGGGAGAGCATTATCAGAATACCCCACTTCTATCAATTGTCTTTCCTCTCACTTACTTGGGCCTCTCGTTCTTGTTTCTTTTGGTTTTGCTTACATTACACTTTATTGAACCAATCATTATTCATTTTTGCTTGGTTAAGTAACAATTTTAGTATTTTTACTCCCTACTCCATGTGGATACGATACCCCACTCAATTGGGATTTATCACTTTGACAAACCCGTGCACTTGCGGGTCAAATGCAAGGTGCATTCTCACTGGGTTAGATTCCTCTTCTCAAGCCCGTACATCACTCTGTTCATCATTGGGATGGGTCTGTTGGACGCAATGAGAGGGGTAGAGAAGACGATTGTACCATCACCCCTAGGCATAGAGATGATGAGACTCATGGAGATGATTGATAAGTGCTTGAGTAGGCATATTTTTATATATGTTTTACAAGCATTGAGTATCATTTTTACCATGGTTTATGTCTCATATTGTGTATATGGTGTTCTTTTATGCATATAGGTTGTGAATGCCTTGAAGAGTAAAAAGGAAGCAAAGATAGGCTATAAAGACACAATGTTGGGAGTTCTAGTTCAATTCAAGGACCGCGGTTTGTGAAAAGTAATTGGACATGTGAACCCCAGTATCTATTATTTTGTATTGATTTGCTTTATGTTTCTAGTTAACCCTAGTTTATTTGAGTTTTAATCTTATGTTCGTATTGCTTGCATGTTTTATTGATCCTTATGGTTGATTGTATATACATGATTTGTTACTTTGATAAGAGAAAGGTCTCCATTAGAGTCAGAACTTCAATGTTAAAGAGGGTTGAGAGGGTGAGTCATGAGATAGTGGAGAGTCCCCTTTCCCTTTCGATTGAGTGTTTCCTATCTCCGTATTCCCTAGACTCTATGCAACCATATTTGGTGTGAGGCGTGAGTTTGAGAGATTTCTCCATAGGGACCTTGTAGGGGGTTAGGGATTTTTCACCAGGAATTAGGGTTGGATCTATTTTTAGGAATTAGTTTTACTATTAGGTGTCCCTATAGCGTACTGCGGTCATATGGGGTGGGAGGTGTTGAGATTGAGCGATTTCTCCACCGGGACCTTGTAGGGGACTAGTACCAGTGGCTTGGAGGTATGGGCCAGTTGTTCTTGGATTACCTCGACTCATTAGACTAGGCTTAGAAGCATTTAGTGAATCTTAAATTTCATGTTAGATCCTAGGGGGAGCATTGCCCGGGTACCTCATCTTTATTGATTGAGATTCTACCTCTATTTCACCCTTCCATATTCGTCTCCCATATTCATTTCTTCACACATTAAATCACCACACCTTTCCATTTATCATTAGGCTAGAAAGCAGAGAAGAAGTTAGTACTAGTAGCCCTGTTTCCTGTGGATTCAACTACCCTACTAACAGGGTATTTTATTACTTCGACACCCGTGCACTTGCGGTTTACACACATATTTGGACATCTCAAGTTTTTGGCGCTGTTGCCGGGGAACAGGATACTAGGAACGCTAAGACTTTGTTGCTCTAGCCACTTATCTTTTTTCTGTATTTTGTCTATTCAACACTTTATTTATCTTCCATCATTCTCATCAATTTTTATTTTGTTTTTATGTATTTCACTCTATCTTCTTCCACTGTTCTATTTTGTTTTATTTTGTCTTATTTACGTTTTCTTGCATGGAACTTGAATGATGATTGATTCACTTATAGAATTATGTTGACAGGTTGATGCTGTCACTAGAAAAATTGATCGACTTGTTAGTGTTCATCAATAATACAATCTATGTCGCACCACATATCATCCAACTCGAAGGAGCTACAAAATTCTCTTATGGGATATTGATGGACAATAATGGGAAGCACCTCAAGAAGAACTTCAATGGGATGAGAAAGTTGAAGAGGATGTACTTCGGTTGGAAAGAGAGTTACCGAGATTCATTAAAGAAACTGATGCTCATTTCCAAAATATTGAGGCCACATAAAGTTGTCACGAGATCTCCATCAAAAACCATGAACGTCAATTAGGAGAGATCTTGGACATGCTTGCTAAGGAAAAAGAAGGATTTGAACAAGCAAGGCAAGTGCCTCTGGCACATGATGAGATCATGAAAAAAATTGAAGAAGTTTGGCGTATGGAGTACATTGGTGCAGAAATTGAAAAGAAAGAAGTTGAATACAATTTTGAGATTGTGTATTGTGTGAATGAAGATCGTGCTTGTGAGTGAGAAAATTTTCAAGGGGATTTGCTAGTGTCATGCTCTTCTCAAGTTGAAAATATACAAGAAGAAGCAAATAATAAGGTAATGGAATAAGCATCTCTCTTTGGGACTGATCAACTAATACAACGCAAGAAAGAGGTTTTGGGAAGGGAAAAGATGTGGGCAGGAGATTGAAACCATCCAATGGCCCACCTGTGCTAAGCTTGGACAATTCCAACCCAAATTGTTTCCTTAGAGGTCAGAAATAAGATGATTGGACTCTCCAATTAATATTCCACCCCGACAACTAGATTTTTGTTTTAAAGGAAGTAGCTATGCAATGTCTAGTCGGGAGGAACACACTCTTTTCAAGCCTCCATAAGGTAAGGAAAAGGTACGTCAAGCTCAGTGACGTAAAACAAGCACTTTTTTGGAGGCAACCCAAGTTTTAAAATATTTTCAAGTTTAGATTTTCATTTATGCAGTAATAAATTCATGAGTGGGTGCTTTGATGAATTTTTGTTGGTATTGGAGTTTTCATGGAAAATTTTTGGTGATTTAAATTGACTTTCATGTATGTGGCATGGTTTAGGGTGTAATTCATATTTATAGTTGAAGAATTAGTGTTAATTTGAAGTTTGGAGCCTTGCGTGGCCTATTCGCAGAAATTTGTAGCTTACACGGTCACGTGTAATTTCCACGTGGCCGTGTACAGTACCCACGCGGGGATGTGGAATTTCCACACCCCCATGTGGCTTATATGAATGTGAGGGGTCACTGTTCATTATCATCATCACCAAAACCATTCATCTTCCACTTCTCCATCTTAAAGAATCCAAACTTTTGAGCACACAAACTAATTTTCCTCAACTTTTTGGAGGTTTTGACGTATTTTGCCGGCATTTGTATGAAGTTTCCTTCACCGATTTTCTCCAGTAAACTTCATTTTCTCCTATCTTCTCCATGCCCTTATTGTACCAATCCATGGAGTTTTATTGGTTTATAAGTGTTGTTTTTCATGGAAAATCTTCTAGAAACAGTCTAGAATGCATGGATGGCAAATTTTTGAAGCGTTGGAGCCTAACAATGAATTTTTGGCAATGGTTGGCCACCCACGTGGCCTCATGGGTTGGCTAGCAGCGCGGCCATGCTCTCACGCGGGCGTGTGGCCGGCCCACACGGCCGCGTGGCCCCTCTTCCCAGCTCAGAATGTGCCCACGCGGGCGCATGGCTTGTTCACATGCCAGCGTGGGCTGGAAGAGTATCCAATAAGGCCAAATAAGCGCTTGGCTTGCCCTCCACGCTCGTGTAGAACCCTATACTCATCAAATTCATGCTTAACTGACTTCTTTAGCTGACCCCCGAGCCTCATCCTATGCCGATAGATGCAGATTTGCCTCCCCCAGCACAGGAGCCACCTCTAGTCCACATTTTCTATCCATCTCGAGCCTATGATCATTTTGAAAGGCTTGAGAGTGTTGTGGGGGTATTCCAGAGTCATTTGACTGAGGTTCATACACTACAAGCCATGAACCACGCGGAGGTGATGTCCCATCTTGCCATTCTATAGCAGTTATTAGAGCGAGATACGACGTCACCGTTCGTTATCAGACCTCGGATCACTTCGGCATCTCCAGCACCACTAGTAGATCCACCGGCACCAATTGATTTAGCTGCGGCGATGAGTGCCGATCATAGAGGACAGCGATGCTTGATGCGTCTTTGCTTTTACTTTGTGTTTATATTTTTTTCATCTTTCAGTTTCAGTATTATCTTTTGGACTTGTATACTCAGAAAGGATCTTCCTTTTGAGTTTATCTTTTATTTTTGTCTCGAGTTGTATTTCATTACTTTATCTTTATGTACTAGAGTTGTTATGTTTTTATTAAGTTTCACTGAACCCCCTTGTGTATGTTTGCAGATTGTCTTGTCAGTATGGGAGTTGACAACTAGTCATGGACACGGGCAATGTGTGTCGTGTGTGCTTCACAACCCGTTGAAACTTCACTGGCAAGGATTTAGCTCTATCAAATGCAACACTAGGAGTCAAGCGAGTATTGTTTCAATTGCCACTCACACATATTTGCTTGATTGCTATACTTTCTATTGTGCTTGCATGTGTACATTGAGGGCGAGTTCACTTTGCACATGTCTTTTACACAAGTTTTGATTGACATACATGCTCACATAGTCAATGGCGGTTCACCTTAGTTATAATGTTGGTAGTCTTGAGTGTAGGGGAAGTTTTAACAATGAATGTTCTCATGCTCTAGTTTTTACTTGAATTTCTAGGAATTTTTGCCCGATTAATATTTGTGCACCACTCACTCATGAAACTCTTTTGGAAACTCACGTTCGATATTTAAGGGAGTAATTAGTTTTGTTTCTTGTTCTATTTTGCTGAAAAAAGGAAAACAAAAAAAGAAAGAAAGAAAATAGATTGTTTAGTCGTGCATTGGGGGTCGAAAGAGCTACCACCTATGAAGTATGATGCTACTCTCATAAGTCAGATATTAGTAATGCTTTAATGAGAGAAAGGGCTATCTCATGGGATGAGTGAAAGCTACCACCTTGAAAGTGTGAAAGCCACCTTAGCGGCCTCTTCGGAATGGGCTACCTTAGAAGATGTGTGAAGCTACTACCATCCTTTTGCTTTGTTATGCTTGTAAATAAATAAGTCCCTTGTACTTAGAACTTGGACGAGTATACTTTAGGTTTACTTGAGTGAGTTTACACACACTTACATGAGTTTGGGTTTGTTGTCCTTATTTATTCAAGTTTTTCGCTAGAGCATTGATTTTTCGTATTTAGTGTTGAAATTTCCCTTACTCATAGAATGCTTTCTTGCATGCTTTAGCGGACCTAAGGCCGAGCACTTTCAATCTATCCTTTTTCTATCCTTTTTCTATCCTTTTTCTATCCTTCAATGTTTTATTTCTTTGCTTGAGAACAGGCAAAAGCCTAAGTGTCGGGGAGTTTGATAAGTGCTTCTGTGCTAAGAATATGAGGTGTTCTTTCCTTACGATGAGCATTACTTTTATCAGGTCTAAGTACTAAAACATGTGTATTTGTGTTATTTTGTGCAAGTAGGGTTGTGAAGCTAGGTATTAAGAAAAGAATCAAAAAGTAGATCGTGAATGCACTATTTGGTGGAATCTTGGAAGAAACAAACGCGAAGGCACAAGTGGGGCTCTATGATATGTGAATGTGTGCCAACCTCCATGTATTCAAGCCATTACAATGAGTTGAAGGGGCACAAAGACAGTTACATTTGCCTATCCCGACTTGTGCATTGATAGGAAGATCTTCACCAATGACGCATTTGATTGAAGAAGAGTTGCGATCTATGGCATAAATGTGTGCCTGTTTATGTTGCATCAATGAAAAGTGTGGAATTGGGTGTGATTTGGCAGAGTACTGTAGAAGGTTATTGCAGTAAATCACTCTATCAATACACTGTAACAGTTACTGCTCACAGCCGGCCGAAAATCAGGTTTACAGAGAATTCACACGGGAGTGTGTAAATTCCCCACGCTCGTGTGTAAATTCCATAGGCACATGTGGAAAATCCACAGGGCATCTGGATGCCCGATTCCAGCCCTATTTAAGCGCAATTCAGCTCAATTTTTGAGAAATCTTTCACCTTTCTCTCCAACTTTTCTTCATCTTTTGAGAGCCTGTCTGGTAGGGTTTTGAGATGCTTTGGCAAGTCTGTGGAGTGGTTCTATGGATTCGACACCGCGCTTAACTTGGAAGAAGGTTATCGATGGAGCTTTCGTTAGCATCGATCCAGCAAGGTGTGTCCTAGGCCGAACAAGGGGACCTTTGGAGAAGACGAGGCTACTCCACAAGAACATCGACATGACTACCGAGGGGGTTTTCCTATGGATTACTTGTTTTTACTTTAGATTTCATTATTTATTGTATCTTGCTCCATGGAGAGCTAAACCCCCTGGTGGGTACTTGGATTTTCTAAACTCTAGGATGTTAATATTTCTTTGACCTTTATTATGCCTTCATTAATTGATGTTTTGAATTGAATTTCAATCTTGAATGCTTGTTGAATGATTTCTCCCTTAGCGTGACACTAGGGTTGAGAGTTCTTCTTGGTAACCTTTGTGGATGGGTGACACACCATGAGGGTTAGACAAGCCAGATTGGAGAGGGCTGAGAGGGTGAGTCGAGTAGTAGTGGACCATCCCCTTTCTGCTCCGGTGTAATTTATCCTACCTCCATGTTCCAATAGTTCTTTGCGGTCACAATAGAGTGAAGGGTTAAGGGATGAACTCCGCTGGAGCTTAGTTGCTCGAGCAACAGAGTGAAGCGTTGAAGTGACTTTAGTATTTGGGGCTTAATTGTGACTTGGCGTCTTTCGCCTCGACCAAAGGGTTAGATCTACATATAGGTATAGGGTTTATCTCTTGGAATCCCTAGAACTCCATACAACTTTGCATATTGAGGTTTTGAGACTGAGCAATTTGTCCGCCGGGACATAGTATAGAGTTAGTCACGGTTGACCTTAGGTTTGGGATGGTGTGCTTTAGGATTTCCACGACTCATTAAGAATTAGTTAGGAAGCATAATAGTATGCCTTCCACTTGAAACATTAGTCCTAGGGTGACCACTGTCCGAGTACCCCATTTCTATCGATTACCTTTCCTCTCACTTACTTGGGCCTCTCGTTCTTGTTTCTTTTGTTTCTACTTACATTACACTTTATCAACACAATTATTATTCATCTTCACTTGGTTAAGTAGCAATTTTAGTATTTTTATCCCCTATTCCCTGTGGATACAATACCCCACTCACTTGGGATTTATTACTTTAACAAACCCGTGCACTTGCGGGTCACACGTAATGGCATTGTTAGTATCATATTAGTTGTGGCAGCAAGTATTCATGGTGTCTATATAATTTATCAGCATATTCATCCTATTTTTTATGCTTGGAAAATAAGCATTTCGGCACTTGTGCGAATTACTTTTTCTTCATTTATAACCACAATGCAATTCAAGGTTTATAGTTACTTTTTTTTATATTGTATAATAGCAAGGTAAGGTTTTTCATCAACTAATTATATGCATTTATTTATTTTGATCTTCATTTAAAAAAACTGGCACTGTATTAATTTTGTTTTAATTCAAGAATCAAAATGACATTTTTAAGAAATATTAAAATAAATATTTGATCATAGTCTGAAGACACTTGTAGCATAATAAAGCTACAAGCAATAACATTAGTAAAAGAGCAGAGAGTGACGATTATAGTAGCCTATGATACAGCGGTGCTAGTATCAGCGTAAAGATAACTATGGTTTGATAACTACGATTAATAAATTAATTTGTTTTTTTTTATATTTATGATCAATGTGACTCAATATATAAATAGGCATTTTGTTTGATTAAATCTTGAGAAAGAGTAATTTTTAGATAGCCTCAAATTAATTCATCATAGAATGAGTGGGATATATTATTTGGATTTTAGCATAAGAGTAATTTAATTTGAAAGTAAATTAAGAAATCAGAAGCAAAAAAATATGGAGCAACATCCGGAATTATGTATATATATATATAAAGTAAACCAACATCTTTTACCATTGATTTTAACCATAAGACAATCACTTACACTTTTTTTTTCAATCATGCAGGTAAATACTAGTTTAGCTAAAAGATAGCAACAAGTTCCATCTTTTACAAATGTAAGATAATGTTATAGCTTTGATTAGTTACATGTTCCCATCATATTGTTCAGGATTTGTTGGTTATGGATCAATATGATTAATGTACATATTTATAACCAATCGTTCTTTACAAATTACTTTTTAAGTATTGAATATAGCTAAATATAAATTGGTTATTGCAGTACAATATCATATTAGGGTTCCTTTATTTTAAATTATTGAAAAGCTATTATATCTTAGTGATTTAATTAATTAATTAATTAATTAATTTAGTTATTTATTTTTGCATAAAGTTATTATCTATTTACTAATTTGAAAGTGATTATAACATCATGACAAGGTTCCTTTGTTTATATTCTTGAAAAGCTATTATATCTTAGTGATTTAATTTCTTTTTTCCGGTATGAAATTATTAACATGTGGGTTTTTCATGTATTACCAATAAGTATGTTTGCCCTCATAGACAATAAACCTTGATATTACATGCTCATTCTTAATCTCTATAAAATAAAGTTTAAAAAGAAGTAATGTTCATATGGCACAGGAGACCAATGACAAGAACACTGATAATAAGAAGCATTGTAGAAATTGGAATGTCTCTTAATAAGTCTTGGAGGAATCTTCCTACTAGATCATGCAAAGAATATTTTAATGGAGTTGAAAAATTTCTTGATTTTGCATTCGATCATGTGAAAGATGAACACATGAAAATTATTTGTGCTTGTGTGGACTGATGCAATAGATATTGACTAATTAGAGAAGAGGTCCATATCCATTTATTATATAGATGAATTAAACGGACTTATAACTTTTAGTATTTGCACGGAGAGGAAGATAGTGATGGTGAAGACACTGATAAGTTTGTTAATAAGGAAGAAGTACATGAGGTGAATATGAAAAAAAGTTCATGATATGGTTGATATGATTGCAGATATCTATCCACACATAGTAGATGAAAAAGAACACAATCCTAATAACCCTCAAGAGCCAAATTAAGATGCAAAAAAATTTTCAAATTATTAAATGATGCAAAACAACCTTTATTTCCTGGTTGTGAAAAGTATTCTATCTTATCTTTTGTGGTAAAATTAATGCATATCAGGTGTATGAAGGCTTGGAGTAATAATCCGTTTAACATATTGCTAACAATGTTGAAGGATGCATTTCCTATGTGTAAAACAATGGCAAATTCAAACTATGAAACAAAGAAAATGGTGAGTGATCTTGGTTTGCATTATGAAAAAATTGATGCATGTCAAAATGACGGTATTATCTACTACAAAGAGCATTCGAATGCAACTCAATGTCCATTTTGTAGCCTTTCAAGATGGAAATCAAATGAGAGTAGTGATAGAAAAGAAAAAAAAATTGCCAATAAAGTCCTAAGATACTTTCCTATTACACCAAGATTACAAAGACTTTTATGCCTCAAAAATAGCTAAAGATATGAGGTGGCATAGGGAGAAATGCATCAATGATGGAGTCCTACGTCATCCAGCAAAGGCAGAGTCTTGGAGAAATTTTGATAATATTTATAATCAATTTGCTTGTGATCCTCGAAATGTAAGGCTTGGTTTAGGTACTGATGGATTCAATCCTTTTGGAAATATGAGTATTGCATACATCATTTGGCCAGTTATTTTCTTTCCTTATAATCTTCCGCCATGGATGTGCATGAAAGAGTCATATTCATTTGTAGCCTTACTGATTCCAGGACCTAAAGGCCCTGGAAATGACATTGATGTATACATGAGGCCATTGATTAATGAATTGAAAAATCTTTGGTAATCCGGGGTGGATACTTATGACGCTTCAATGATAGAGAATTTTCAAATGAGGTTAGCATTAATGTGGACTATAAATGACTTTCCTGCACATGGCTATGTTTCTGGTTGGAGTACTCAAGGAAAGCTCGCTTGTCCTTGATGTAATAATAAGGCATACCATTATCATTTGTGGAATGGGGCCAAAACTTGTTACATGGGTCATCGTCGATTTTTACCACTAAATCATAAATGGCATGAACAAGCAACACAATTTGATGGTACAAAAGAAAGAAGAGCTTAACCAAAATAGCTAAGTGGTGATGATGTTCTTAACCAACTTCACCATTTAAAGCAACTTCCTGGGCAGGGAATTGAACATAATTGGAAAAAACATAGTATTTTTTTCAATTTACCCTATTGTCATAATCAAAAGTTGCGTTATAATTTGGACGTGATGCATATTGAAAAAAATGTCTTTGACAATATTATTGGAACATTGATGAATATTGAGGATAAAGCAAAAGATTCATTGAAGGCTCATCTAGATTTATAAGAGATGGGCATTCGACAACTACTCCATCCGAAAGAAGTTAATCAAATGGTAGTGTTATCTGTTGCTTGTTATATGTTGTTGACAACGCCATTGCGTATATCCCGCAAGTTGACAGAACCTCTCAAAAGCCCTAGCCAATACCTCTCAAAACCCTAGCCGCCATCCTCTCTCAAGTTGGTGAAAAAATGGAGAAAAGAATGCTGAAATCGGGGCTAAAATCTGC
This sequence comes from Dioscorea cayenensis subsp. rotundata, assembly GCF_009730915.1. Lineage (NCBI taxonomy): Eukaryota > Viridiplantae > Streptophyta > Magnoliopsida > Dioscoreales > Dioscoreaceae > Dioscorea > Dioscorea cayenensis. The sequence goes on along the minus strand of NC_052479.1, from coordinate 27,332,608 downwards.
TTTTAAAGGGCTGGAATCGGGAAGCCACACGCCCGTGTGAGCGCCCCTGTGGATTTTTCACATGCCCGTGTGGAATTTTCACACACGCTTGTGGATTCTCTGTTTTTCTATTTTCTGGCCGGCTATGAACAGTGCTTGTACAATATTTTTGCTATAGTACCTACTACAGTACATGCCCAAAATACTCTCAAATCCATGCTTTCATCGAGGTAACCCAAATGGGCACACGTTTACGTCGTGGATCGCTTTGGTGGAGATCTTGTTTAATATGCACAAGTCAGAATGCCTGAATATGACTGCCCTTGTGTCCCTCCAAATAGTTGTGCTAACTCAAATACGTGGAGGTTGGCATATATTCC
>NC_052479.1:27214593-27331249 GCF_009730915.1 Dioscorea cayenensis subsp. rotundata | reverse complement strand
TTAGCATTTGCATCAATATTTACATCATTATTTCTTTTTCTCCTACGATGGACAAGGTTTTGCAAATCTTGTAAATCTTAAACCCTAAAACCCTAAAACCCTTATCCCCTATAAAATCCGGGTAAATTATATAAATAATAAGTACAATAGGAAATCCTAAGGGGTTTAGTTCACGTAATCTTATTAATGTTGGGGAATAGAATTACTAAAAATGATTCCTAAATCATGTTGACAGGACTATGTGTAATTTGTTTGATTGACAAGACAATCATGTGGCTGAGATGTAACATTAGTGTTTTAGTTAGTGCGAATATTTCATTACAAATTATCTTTTTACTAAAATACCCCTTTATCTAATAAGTATCAAATATATCAAACTTCACAATATTTTGGAAAGTAAAATATCAAAATTATTTAATAATAAATATTTGTTGTTATTAAAAAATAAATTTTAATTTCGATATAGTTTTTTAATTAATATTAATTAAGTCAAACTTATTTAACTAGAAGGTATACAAGATGACAAATTTTTTTATTTTTGAATTTTTTAGAAAGTTGACACATTGAGTTAGTCTGGAATGTGAAATTACCACCTATTGAGTTAGTAATCACATCTCGAGTAATATTGGATAAGTTGACACATTCGGGAATATGACATTCGATTATATATAACCAAATAAGATAATATAAGAGCTATATGATCCACATTCCGGGGGTAATGTGATATTATCTACAACCAAATGACCCATAAACTTAACCTAAACTCGAAGACCTAGAACCTTAAAACTTATAAAAACCCCTAATCTAAACTACCATGAATCATGTACAAGCTGGCTTCTCAAATAGTTTTTCTTGAATGACGTCGCAGTTGACATCCACATCAGCGATTCATAGATTTAAAGATTTTTAGGATTTAATGTTTAGAGTTTGGGGTATAGTGTTTTTACATGTTATGATTTTAGGGTTTTTAGGTTTTAAGGTTTTCTAGTGTTTAGGATTTATGGTTTAGGGTTTCATAGGGGGTAGGTTTTTAGGATTTTGGTTTTAAGGCTGTATAGGATTTGTGTTTATAGTTTAGTATAGAAAGAGTAGATGTTGATGTAGATATCAATGTTTTTAAAACCGGACCGGATAGCGAACCGGTCTCATATTTGGGTCACGGGTCAGTTGGTTCGACCGGATGACCCGTTTTGGTCGGACCGGATGACGTCATAAATAAATAATTATCTTAAATATTATATATATATATATATATATATATACATATAATAACAAACTTTATTATATTTTTTTAATCATAATTATCTTAAATATTTATTTTTAATATCATTATGATTTTTATCAAAATGAGTTGAAGATTCAAATAATTAATCTAGATAAAAGCAACAAATACAATTCCTAAACCTTTTTATTTCTTAATCTATTAATCATAAATGGATGATGATAACTACATAAATTAAACAACTAATTAAATTACTAATTATGTGAGGATGAGACAAAGGCATGAACAAAAATTCAAAACAAAAACTAGAACTAAGTATGATTAATTTAATTCTCATATTTGATCATCATTACCATTAAAATAAAAGTATAAAATAAAATAAGTCCTAAATGATCTATACCTCTTAAACAATTTACAAGTTTTTTTTTTATTTTCTCATACCTCTAAACTCCAAAGTTCCAAAAAATCCAAAATAATATTTTTCGACAAATCAAGACTCGAGAGTATCGTGAAATCAGAGAAAAAAGAGCCAATTCATGCCCTAAGTCCTTTTCTTAAAACAAAAACAAAAACAAAAACAAAAACAAAAAAACAAAAACAAAAACAAAATAAAAATTGAAAACGGGGTTCCATCCGGTTTTGGTCCAACCGACGGTTCACGGGTTTGGCAGGGTTTGACCAGTTCAAAGATTCGGTCAACATTAATTCTAAAAGCCGGACTAGGGCTATGGGCGGTTCCCGGTTCCGAGTCCGACCGGCGGTCCGGTCCGGTTTTCAAAACATGGGTAGATATCAATTTGATATTCACATCATCCCCGAGAAAGTTATTTGGAAAACATATTATATAAATATAAATATAGCATTATTTATATATAAATCCTAGCTCTCTTGAAAAAGACAAACTCTTTCTCTTAGTCCAAAAATTCACAGTGGAATTTTATTGGGTTTATCTATATTGATGGAATATTATTTATACACACCAAATATCAACATTAAAACTTTTTTGTACACTTGGGTTGTAGCTTCAACAAAGTTAAATTGACTCTAAATCAAATTCCACTCCTATAATGACATAAATAAAAATCATCTATTTTTTAATTAATCTAAAATTTAGACTAAAATAGACGGTGATATGACATGGCATAAACTGATAATATTTTCCTATATCAGTATTTCATTTTTAAAATAACTTATGAAATATTAATATGATGCAATTAAATTGTCAAATAAAAATAAAATAAAAATATTAGAATGATAATTAGCATTTTAGAATATAAAGACTAAAAATAAACAACGCAATATAAAGATTGGATCCAAAAATACACTTTAAATTTCACTTACCATATATAGAAGAAGGAAAAATAATTATTTAACCATGATCCATCTCAAAACTAATCTAAATATATGCTTATGAAATTATACATGCATGTTCAAATTACATAGAAGCACACTACCACATTACCTCCTTAGAGAAACAACACTATTCCTCTTGATATCTCTCTCCTTCTCCTTCTCCTTCTCCTTCTCCTTCTCATTGTTACTGATCTTCAAGCATGAAGACAAGGAACCCTTGATATTATCATCTTTAATCATCTTGGTATCATCTTTTTCATCATAATGCTTGTTTTGTTCTGGTCCAGTGGATGCATCAGAAGCCATAGAATCATCATCATCATCATCATCATCATCCCCACCACCACCACTATAACTACCATTTTTATCACCTTCATCTTCACTCTCATTGGAATCATCTTCATCATCATCACTCATATGGGGAAGAATGTATTTGGTCCAACCAGACTCACTACTGCTACATTCTTCACCATCTTCAATCACTTGTGAAAGATCCATATTTAAATATACATGGAACAAAAGGAAGGAAATAACTTCAGTTCAATGGCAAGACTTAAAAAGCTAGCAGCAGTGGAAAGGAATGTAAGGAACTCGTTTGGTGTAAAGGAGCTTTTATATTAATTCTATATTGTTATATTATACTCATTTTTAGTACTTGTTGCATGTTGCAAAACACTAGGTTCATACAATAATTGAAGGCATGGAATCTATTTATGTTTTCTTAGGTTTCACACATAAAGATGATAAAGAAGTTACACTGCAGCACATGGAAATTAGGGTTTGGGGCATGAGCCGCTTCCCACTACTAGTGGACTGAAGTGATTGCCTTAAATCTCGGTTGTTCTGTCATTGAATTCTCATATTAAAATTTTTTCTCTTTTGGTTGATGGTTTTCATGCTGAATAGATTTTCTAGGTCATTTAATTATGAGGGTCTTTCCTTTCATGGCCTGGGTTATGTAATTTTTATGATTTTAAACAAGGCATTTATGTTTAAATAAAACAAGGTATTATGAGTTTTATGGCAAAGAGTACAACACCACCTTCAAATAGAAGAGCTGGTATTTCATTATTTTTCTAATTAAAAAGTCTATAATTTAAATTTATCCCGCACATTTAATTTTTTTTTTATTTATGCAAAGTTTATGGTCACCAATAGTGCAATAGTTGGATTGGAGTGAGTTAATGTTTCATACCAAAGGTCAAAATTTTGATTTTTTCTAAAAATAAATGGTGATACATTATCCATATTGTCAGAAAAAGGTTTATGGCAGAGTTACAATACATGTTTAAATATATGTTTTTTTTTAAAAAATCAAATAAAACCAAATTGCACTATTTTTTTAATAAAAGAAAGACACCTTTTCTCATAATAATTTTTTATAATAGATACTCTTGCACTTTGGCATAAATCTATGGATGCCCCCTTTATTGAAGCACAAGGGAAACATAATCAATGAACCTAAGACCCACTCCTCCAACTCTAGCATAATCATCCACCAAGTTTATCCTAGATAAAATATATAACTTGTTTCATATGATGCAAAGTCAAGAATGGCAAATAAGTGGAGATTAAAGTGGCTCAATACTCACCATTCATAATCATATTTAAATGCGAAAGTAAAAATATATAAATAAACATCCCTAGAAAAGGAGGACAATATCTTAAAGGAAATCTACATTCTTTTTAGTTGGAAGGAAATCATAGGATATTTAGAAGAAATCTACATCTTTTCTTTTGAGTATTAATGATTGTCTATTAAAGCCATTTTTGATGGATTATTATCTCAAAACATCAAAAACAAAAATTTAGTTGATTTTTTTTTCTTTATAAGGAAAACATATCATTATTATTTAGCATCATATATATTCATTTACACTAAGATAGGTCATTATTAAGCTTGTTTAGGAGAACTTGAACTTGAATTCAGAGCCCGTAATAAGTGGACAAATAATTAATAGTATCAAAGCTAGCATTATTATGAAATGAGCCTTTTGTTACAATAATTCGCATCTTAAAAAGTTAGAAATTTTATCATGAATATTGTTCATGATGAAAAGAGTGCCTATTGGTGGCTATTGGCAATTCCATGTGGCCGGGAATTTTTTTGTCAATAATAAACCATCATTAATCACTCTATTAAAATGACTGAAATGGTTTGTTATTACTAATTTATTGTCATGAATATTGTTAAAAAAATCTGTTATTGCAAAATTAAATAACTATTCATGATGAAAGTCTAACAAGGAAAGATACCATTGACGATGGAAGTGTTGGGTTTCAGCCTATTTGTGGGTTGAGAATAAGTTGCGCTTTGGCCCAATATCCTAATGAAAAAAATGACATTAATAGTAGAAGTCACTTTAAGGGAAAAAGTGGGCATTTTGCTAAGCTAATGAAAACCAAGTGAGAAAGAGGGTTGTGGTAGAAGGTTTAGGACATTGAGAGAGTGACAGAGACAAGAAACCAAGTAGAAGATGAAAAAGAAAGGGGGTTAGGGTTTAAGCAAGTAAGATAATTGGATTGTAAATTGGTGCCGGATCTTGCCCAGATTTTGGGTAGTGAATCCTTGTGGGTGGCTCTCCTAACCTACCGGATTTGATCTTCCCTTAATCTTTCCTTAATATTTATATTATCTATCATAGAGTTGATAAGGTCTATGTGTTGTTTGTGAGCATCTTGTTGATGTGCATCTTGCCTCTTTGTTGTAATCCTCTAGTTGTATCCAGAGAGAAAACCCTATTGTATTCCATTGTTAATGTAGTGAAGTATTTCTAAGTGGCTCTAAGGAATCTCGTGATTTTTCTCTCGATTCGAAGGGTTTCCACTCTAAATTCTGTGTCTTGCATGGTTGTATGCGCATTTGTCGTCTTCAGAATTCATTATCTTATTGTAGAGCACAAAGAGAGATTGTTTTCACATTTGTAAGTGCTGCATTGTTATTAGGAAGTCATCCCCCCGCATAGGAGGCTGAGGCTGCACAAACTTGACAGAAGGATGTGCAGTTGCACAGATTCGGTAAAGAGTTGTGCGGGCAGTTCGAACTCGCATAAAGGCCGCACATGAACAATAAATTACTATAGTTGGTGAACAGTACTTTTGCTATAGTAATCTTTGTTGGGAGAAAGCTGTGCGGGCTAGTGTGCGCTCACAAAGAGATCGCACGCGCTAGACAGAAGGGTGTGCGGGTTAATGTGTGCCCCCAGAGAGGCTGCATATGTGAATAATAACATTGCTACAGTACAGTAAACAGAATCTTTGCTATAGTGTTTCTGTTGAAAATTTCTACTATTGCATTGATGGGAACCTCGACAAGAAGGATCATTGGAAATTAATAACCTTCTTTTGGATAAAATTTCATCATTTATAAAGGCATGAAATTTTGATAAGGAAAAGTTTCTTTTTATGGCCAGAATAACACATTATTAAATTCACAATTCGATCATAAAGTATTGTTTGCCCATTGTTCAAGACCCAAGTACTATTTATAGTACTGTTTAAATAGACCCTCAGTGGATCCCTGTGAGAGGAGTCGTATCCTCATTTCCATGATTGTATGGTAGAGGGATTTATTAACTCGGATTAGTTTTTGTAAAATCCTCTGGGCATGCAAGCATGTGGAGGACTTTCGTTGCCCCATATAATGTTTGACCAAATTCATAAGTTCTTTTTGGTTGATAAGCCATTGTAACTGGTGTATTTTTATACATGTCTGTTCTTTGACAAACTCTTAAATATAGAGCGCTTGTTGCCTATTGATAAGTGCTTGAGTAGACATATTTCTCTATATGTTTTACACTGATTGAGAATCATTTTTATAATGGTTTATGTCTCATAAAGTGTATTTGGTGTTTTTTTGCGCAAATAGGTTGTGGAAGTCTTGAAAGATGAAAATAAAGCAAAGATAGGTTATGGAGGCACCTTTTGGGATTTTTTGTGCAACATAAGGATCAAGACACAAGAGGAGCTCATGTACACCAGTGTGTGTGTGCCAACTTTCAAGAGAATTAAAGCCAAATTGTGAGTTGGAAGGGCACAAAGACAGTCACACTCCTATGTCGCTACTTGTGCAAAGAGGTCAAGAATCTTCCCAACGATAATTAGACGACAAAAAGCCTCATAACCTATCACACGGGCATGTGCCCGTCCATGTGGCCTCAAGAGAAGAGTGTTGGAACCTTGATTATGAAGAGTACTGTAGAAAAATACCGTAACATAACACTGTAGAAAAATATTGTTAACGCGACTGTGTAAAATTTCCATGCGATCACGTTGGCGATTTTCCAGGGCACACAGTCATGTGGGAGGCTCACATAGTCGCGTGGAAGCACGTAATAGACGAGGTTTTTGACTATAAATAGCCCTTTTGCCCTATTTTTTGGAGACTTTTTGCTAGCATTTGAAAGGCAAAACGGTTAGGGAGGGAAAGAACATCAATAATGGACAATCAATCACCAATCTCAATTGATAAAAATACAAGTTCAATTTTCTCATGATCAAATAATTGCCAAAGAATCACATTCATATGTACCGACTCACAATGAATATGAAAATATACTTCTACCACCACGTGCCTTGTGTGTCAAGATATGGTCCAATTATTACATTCAGGGTTTTGATATGATCTATATTCCCCAACATAATGTCTCTACTCTCAAATATCAACATTAACTTTTTCAATTATAACTTCATTACACAGGTTTTCAAAAATTGACTTCCTTCTCATGGACTATATCATTATTCATGAACATGACCCTTTTTCATACACCATTCCTCCAACATTTTTATTCATCCCAAAAAGAGCCAATCATCCCAACTAATACAAGAGTTCTACTTAGTCCTTTTTACAAAGATCACAATAAATCTAACTCCCAAAGATCTTGAATTGCTAAAATCAAATTAACATCACTTATGAAGTTCACTATACTACACATAATAATTCTTCAAAGGAATTTCCATTGCATTAAAATAGGCACATCACAACTAGGCATTTCCATTAAGTAATAATTTTAGTCATCAACACACATCCTCTGACAATTGTAGAATCAAACTATATTCAAACTTTGCATACTCCATTTGCAATATCATACCTCAAAAATTTTAGAAAAATTAATATATCAAATTCATTGAATTGCTCTTAATCCACACATTACTAAATAAGTTGTAACTTCAACCTCATAAGGATCACCTGAAGTATGCTTCAATTAAACCAATGAACCATCATCATTAACTTCACGATTCATAGACTTGTTTTCAAATTATTATTATGACAATACAACCCAATTGAAACATACATTATGAAATGTATCATAATTGATTCAATTTAACACAATCATTAAAATTTTCGATAATTTCTCAATCATCCATAGAGATTATACACTTTATTATTTTACATCTACTCATTCAGACCCAATCATACCAAGTTGCACAATGACTTAAAACAGCATATCCCAGGCTAAGAGATGAGAGGAGGATGATAACTACAGTACCACAGAAAATATAGCAACTTTTAATAGAAAGCACAACACACAACAAGAATACAACAATAAGAAAACCTTCTGCTTAGACAAGAAAAGAGCAGACATACAGATTGGAGTAACAGCTTTGCGATGTGTGTGCAGGTGCTGTGCTGGCATAACTGACTAAAAAGAACACCAAGATAACATTAAAACAAACAAATTCTATATGCATTAATGCTATATACAGAACTCTACTGGGATTCACTTGTTACAAGGATGAAAAATCAAATTTCTGACCCAATCAAGAAACAACTCTAGGTCTAGGTTATGTTGTCTAAACCTAAACCTCAGGCTCTGATACCACTAACGTATGTCACGCCCCGACACACGGGTCCCACACGCAACATACCTCCATGATAATTCAAGGGAGGTTAAACACTATCTCAACCCTTGATCATCGTAAGGCTACCCTGTTCCCTGTACAAACTTAATAATAAAGTGAATGTAACAATTCTCTGCACAAGACTAACTTGACAAACTAAGGATAGGGGACATAGTGCTCACACTTCAAAATACAAGATTTTAATACAAACCAAACATTGAGTATGGTTTCTCATGCAACACTTAGACCACAACTAATACAAGGGTTCTTAAGATACAGAAATGAATACATAAGTTAACAAGTTACTTATATTAAAGGATTCCACACTCTACATGGCAATAACTGAGAACATGCACAATTAACTCAAGTAACTACTCTAAAACCAACTCTTGCCATGCACTCCACGTTCGCATCACTTCACTGAATTGACACCTGGTGAGAGGAAAGAGATGGTGAGCAACCCACGATTATTTAGTGAGGGAAGTTAGCACAACCCCAGTGAGAAGACAACAATAACAAAAATAATAACAAATCATCAACATAAATACTTTTACCAAAAAGGAAAATAATAGTTTAGAACCGAATCACATATGCAAGCAAACATTAACACGATGATAACAAAAAGATAGAGTGAAGAAAAACATTGGGTTCAAAAATATAAATAATGAGTTGACATCAAATCAATTACCAACCATAAAATATAATAGTCAAAATAGTTTGAAACATAAGTATAACAAGCTAAGTAATGTGAGTTTCAAAATAAATAAATATAATACTTGTGCCATATCAAATTTATGGGAGACTGCCCTCCTAAGAGCGACAGCTGGGCTTCATCCCCTCACCACAAATTTGAGATGACACAAAACAAGGAACACAACGGAAATAAATCTCAAACTCAGCATAAATAAACACCCAACACTCACCCAACATAAGGTGGTCTAGAAGCATCCCTAAACCTTTGCCGTGGCAGTGGATGGGTTCGGGGCCGTCAAGGTACTCAGGCCCTTAACGTTGACCCATCGGTTCACCGGTTGGTGACTCTGGCTAACCGATGAATATCCATCTAGAGTTCTACACTCCCACCTGAACTGGCCCTCGTAGTAATCAGCCAGTTAGCACGCCACTTCAATAAGCTAGCCGTGAAGACTGCCTACTATAGTAGGATATCACTATGCAATCACCACAATGAACACAACTCTACTCGGAGTATAATAGCCAGCCATAATCATCAATCAACAACACCTCAACCATTTACAAGAGGAAATGATAAAAGCACAAGCAAAGCTCAAACTTTTTAACACAAATCGATTTACAAATTCTAATACAAGAAACAACATGGAAATCTTTTCCTTTCAACACTTCAAAATGAGTTTCAAGTCTTAGATTTCATGAAATCAATGATTTTCATAACAAATCCCAAGTTTCACACAAACAAGGATTTCACAAACTCATTGAAAGATGTCAATCACAAATCCAACATTAACAAATCAAATACCAAATAAGACATTAAAAAACATTAACAATAATAACTATCATTCACCAAAATGCCAAACAAGTAAACACTAGTAAAGATTTACTTAAACCATGATAGAAACATATATAAATGTATATATAGTTATCGGTATTCTTCTAATAAAACTATGCTTTACAATCCCACTCACAAAAATGGCGATTCTCTTCCTTGCAAGAAAATCCTCGGCTAATCCTTTACCTCTAGCCAATGCTTCTTGTTCTTGCCAAAGCACATCAAACAACAATTGTTAATACAAAGACCAAGCAAGAAACCTTAGGTTTCTTCTACCAAACAACCGTAATAAACTCTAGGGCTTGCTCAAACTAACACCTTAGGCTACAAAAGAAGATCTAAGGGTTTTAAGCTTCTCACTAAAACAAGGAAACCAAGAAAACAAGAAGAACTCACCAGAGCTACAATAACCCTAATTTCTATGATGAAGGATCTCCCCCAATCTTTAACAAATCAAGGGAAAATACAATCATCAACACTTTCTAAACTCAAAAGCAACTAAACACCAAGATTTTCCACCAAGGAAACTCAAAGAAACACCACAAAAAGGGAGGGAAAGAAGAAGAAGAAGAAGAAGAAAAAGAAGAACCCTACCTCCAAGTTTCTTAAAACTCTAAGGAGATCTTCACAAGAGGGGAGGAAGGAGATCCTCAAGCTTCACTAACAAAGAACAAGGAGGAGAACAAGGCTCAAGCTCCAAATTGAGCAAATAAACTAACCCTAGCCTCAACTAACCAACCAAAGAAGAAAGAAGGAGAGAAGAAGAACTTACCTTGAAGAGGCAATTGATTAATCTTTAAGCTCCACAAACAAGCCCAAGAAAACCTCCAAAATCAGCCTTTAGGCTGCCAACAATGGCCAAGGATGAAAGGAGAAGAGAAGGGGAGGGTTAGGGAGAAGAAAGCACAAGAAAAGGTTTCAAAACAGGTTTTAAAAGGGCAAAACTGTGCGTGTGCGGGCTGGTGTGTGGACGCATAGTGCCCGCACACCTTTTTTCCTGCGATGTGCGCCCTGGTGTGTACGGCCCACACACCAGGCCACACACCCTTCTGCCTGGGTGTACGGCCCCTTGTGTGGCCGCACAGGAGGCCGCACACACCCTTGGAAGGGCTGTGCGGCCTGTGCACAGCCCACACACAGTTTAAACCCCCGGAAACACCCTGAAACCCTCGGCAAGAAGCCCTATACTAAAAACAAAAAGAATTAAATCGAGACATCAAATGAACTAACAAGGAATGGCCGAAAGAAAAACATCACTCTACGCAAGAAAGTAAAAACCTGAAATACCACATCTGTCTTGGTATTAACATGTCTTGTTGCTTCATCCATTCTCTTTTACTTCTTTACTAAATGTAATTCTATCAACCTGAGGCTAATGGTGTCAAACGGGCCGGCACGACCTGGGCCCACTACGGCCCACGCACTACTATGCGTGCCCGGGCCGACACGGCCCGCCAACCACCAAGGTCGGCCAGCACGTGGCCCGACCCAGTTATATTATATTTATATTTTTTATTTTAAACCCAAAAATATCGAAAATACCCTAAAATCGCTACAAAATATAAAAAATATCCTAAAATTAAAAAAGATAGAACTAAAAGCCTTATTGACTAAAAAACAAAAAATATACCAAAAAACTACAAAAAAGAAAGAAAAAACTTGCATTTTAGCGTCTTTGGGCAGTATTGAGCTGGGCCAGCCACGCCGTGCCCACGTGTTACAAATTCCTAGCCCAAAGCGGCGTAGGGCGCACATCTTGTAGCACCATGATTGGACCAATCACGGCCTAACTCGTGTCGGGCCGTGCCGGGCCCAGGCCGGCATGGCCCGTTTGACACCACTACTTGAGGCAAGGACAAAATGGATTGTTAAGCTTCATGAAATAGATTATTCTATCATTTTGTTGGTTCAAAAACTTCATCATATATTTCTCTAAGTTCAATCACTTAGGCGTCATTGATCGAGGCATTATTGTTGTTTAACTTCTTTAACTTTATTACACAAGAGGATTTAATTAATGTTAATATCAATTTGAAACCTTTAATTAATTGTCATGTTAAAAAGATAATTAAACACAATATATTCTTAGCTAGATTATTTTTTCAAACTCATTTTGGCAAAACCATTCACAAAAGTTCCATCCACACACTTTCTTGTCTCTATAAACGTCTGAAACGGATAAGTTCCTTGCATGCTCACTTGTCTAAAACCAATAAAGATGTTATGGTTGCACATGTGTGCATGTGGATGTATAAAGAGCACATACAATCGAGGAAATTAAGTTGTGAATTGCACTATATATGGTCAAGTTGGCAAAAAGAGGTCATACTTGTGTAAGCCACTAGTTTTAGCTTTTCCCTATTATGAGTATTTATATTACCTTATTTCCTCCCTATTAATATAAAATAATTAATATTACTATTATATGGAATAGTTATATAATAAGTAGGCAATCAACTTCGTATACAACATAACTAGAATTTGTCATTATTCAGATGAGTGATCAACTACTCCCAATCCTTTTTAATGCCTTGTCCGATACTTTTTGAATTGTCCGATACTTTGTCTTCTTTGGATTTGTATCTCTTTTTTAAACACTACAATTTTCTTATGCATTTTTTTTTATTTTCTTAAAGTTAGGACTTGACCTTTTAATAGTGTAGTTGACCATAAAGTCCATATAGATTTGAAGGTGACCTCAAGAAATTTGATTTTTAAAAGATTGCAACAGAGTACAATGACATTGTTGCCTATTGTTTTTATATAATTTGAATTATGGGAAAGTGAAATGCATTAAATATTAAGGCTAGCTGCGGCATACACTATTTGTCTTCCTTTATCATTAGCAACACTGTCTTCTCCTTCTTATATATATATATATATATATATATTTCTTCTGTATAAATATATTTTTTTTAATATTTTGTTTTTTTCCCTCCTTAGTGATCACATCTCTATCATGCCGGAGAAAAAAGAAAAAGAAGATTATGATGATGATAAAAGATGAGAGAAAATGATAGAAGAGGTTGAAGTTAAATTTTTACATACTTGAAATAAGATTTTTCATTACTAGTTAGAGAGCCATTATCTAGTAAGTTAGAAAGCCATTTTAGCAAGTTAGTGCAATTGTCTTATATTCTTTTCTCACAAGCTAGAGCCATTGTCTAGCATAGTACTGTCGCTATCTAGTAGGTTGACACCATTACCTAACAAGTTGGCACCACAACTTAGGAATTCGGTGAGGATAAAAAGATTAGTGGGAAAAGCAAATAACTTTTATAATTATATCTTACTCCTCTCTTCTTTCGTCCACTTTGAAGCCTTTCTTCTTTCTCTTTTCCTTCCCTTGCCATGGCAAATTAGTGGTTAGGGGGTAGGATGCTCCATCTCCCCTTCTGAATCCTCCTTCACAGTCCTGAGCGCAAGTTGCCTCTGCCGCCGCCCGTAATTCTGATTCTTCTCCCCTCCACAACCCACAAATCTTGGCTAAGCTTAAGTAATCCACCTCTGATTTCATCAAGCTAGATGTTGTCGATGTCATCTTTCGTGCATGTATAAAATTTTAGAACTCTTTATATGGGAAGTTCTTTGGTAAACCTTCCTCATTTGTTTAAGTGAAGTCTTCTCTAGTGTCTAAATGGGAGGAGTATGGTGAAATTCTGATTTTTGACCTCCCGAACGGGTTTCTTTCAATTCAATATCCTTTCTCATTCTGTGATGCAACGTTTCCTTACTGATGGCCCATGGTCGATTAATGGCATAATCCTTTAGTTCTCTCCATGGTAGTCGTTCTTTGAACTTTCTTTTACCAAACTCACCACAGCCGCCATTTGGGTTCAGCTCCATACCCTTCCAGTTGATTTATGGGATGGTGAGTCCCTGGAATCAGTAATAACCCATCTCAGTCATCTGCTAAAAATCGATGATCTCACCCTCTTATTAACTCGATCCAAATTTTCCCGAGTGTGCATTGAGATTGATCTTTCTAAGCCTCTATGCAAAAGTTTCTGGCTTGGAGATGATTCTCATCGTATTTTTGAGGTTATTCTCTATGAGCATTTGCCTACGTTTTGTTATGCTTGTGGTGTCATAAAACATAGTTCTAACTCCTGCTCTCGTGTGGTGATGACCGAGGCAGATTGGACATCTTCATCCCTCCGAGTTTCTCGGAGGTTAGCGGTAGATCCATGTCAACCTGTGGATGTTGCTATCGGAGACATGAAAATGAATAATCCTCATGATGATCCTCAGAAGCCGGATTTCATAGGTGACCATAATTCTCCTTTAGACTTTGATTTCGACCCTAGATGCTATTTTCTGGCCGGTGCGGCCGTACCCATGGTCGTGGGACTATACTTCATGCTAGTCGCGTGATTGGCGATGTGGCAGCCACTAAGAATACTAACCTTAATGGTTCTTGGGATGTGTCTTTTCATGAGACACGTGGAGCTTTCAGGGGTCGCAATCGTAGCGGTGCTCTTTCTTCTTGTGCTGTACACGCCGAATACATTAACACTGATATGACCCCAATGGATGATTCTCGTGTCATTCCAAATCCTCCCGTTGATTTTCCCTTGTAGAGAATCATTTGGGAAAATGGACTCGTCTAATCTTTCTGATAAAGCTAATAATCCTCTGGAAACAGTCCAAGTTCCAACCTTCTCCACTGTGCTTCTCCCTACTGTTCGCAAGGGAAGAACCCCTCTCCATCCTCACTCTAGGTCACCACCTCCTATCCTTCGCTCTTCCATCTCTATTTTAGCTGCTCAAGCCTCACCTATCCCCTCTAGCTCTGATGAGATGGTGGTGGACGAAGTTTCCGCCACTTTAGGGCAACATATTCCTGAAGATTTCAACAATTAATATGATGATGATTCAGATGACTCGAACGAGGATATAGTTGACGATGAAGGACTGGATGATTTGATGACCCTTGATCAACTTCAGGATGGGGTCTGCCGGGATGCTCTTATTTGAAAGGGTTCTCACGTGATGTTTACTTCTCAGAAGAAGGGAAGAGTTAAGGTTGGTGAGCATAGCTCCTAATCTCCTATTTCTCTTCTATGGTGTTAAGTCTTCCTTCATACCTCCTTTATGGAAGTGTTTTTACTTTTTGTCATTGCTCTTATCATTCTCGTTTTTATGCATAAAGCTAACATAATCTGTTGGAATTATAGGCGCATCTCATCTAAGGATACTTCTACTCGTGTTTTGCATCTCATTCAAAAGAATAGACCCATGATCATCTGTTTGGTTGAAACCAGAGCTAATTCTAAGCGTGTTGATAGGTTCAGCGTTAAGACGCCTCGCAACTGGGACTCGGCTGCCCTGTTGGCTGATGGGTTCTCTTGGGGATCATCATCATCTGGAATAAAGCTATTTATTAGGTCTCCCTCATCGGTGTGTCATGCAGAACTTTACACTTGGTTATTTCTCCTAACTCTTCTCTTAACTGGCTTATTTCTGTTGTTTATAATTCTAACCACATTCGTGTTTGGTGCTCTCTCTGGCATGAGCTTTCTAAAATGTCTTCTCTTGATCTACCTTGGCTTATTGTGGGTGACTTCAATTCCATAGTCACTAGCAGTGAACATAGAGGGGTATCATTTCGGTATTATTCCCGTAAAGCCAGTTTTTTCTTGGATTTATTGATTATAAAATCTTTTTGATCTTACTTTCTCGGTTTTAGATTCACTTGGTGTAATAACCAATCCAGATTGGCTCATCGCTGGGCCAGGTTAGATCGCTACGTAGTGAATCTTGTTTGATTTTCTAGCTTTCAATCTTATTTTTTGACTCATCTTCCTCATGTTTTATCTAATTATGCTCCTTTACTTCTCTCTATCTCTACATTTGGTTTTTGTCATCATATCAATTTTCTTCTTGAAAATTTTTGAGTTGATTACCTTGGTTGTTACAATGGCGTTAAGGACGCCTAGAATTTTTTGGCCCACGGGAACCCCATGCATGTGTATCCTTATTTTCTTTTGTCTCTCCTATGCTAATATTAACTCTTGGAAGGCTACTGGTTTAACTTCCATTGATTTTTCTCTTATCTAAGCTGAAACCTCTATTCAGTCCCTGGAATGTGCAAATTTTTTAGATTTTGATTTGTCTTCCCAACTTAGGGACTGCTATGTCAGGTTTGTTTCTCTTCAAAGGCAGAACTCCATGCGATGGGCTTAGCGTGCCCATATCCTCCGGTTTTAGGACAGAGATCATAACACTGTCTTTTTCCATAACACTGTTAGGATTCGATCCCATCTTAATTCTATTACTCAAATTCTTGACTCGAATGGTACCCCTGCTACTAATCGTTTTGCTATCAAGCAAGTATTCCTTAACGTTTACTCTAATCTTTAGTCAGATCCTTTAGACAATAGCTTTGCTGACATTCTTCATGCCTTGCCTTGCCTAGCGATCTCTTGACGCTTTCTGATTTGGAAGGTCTGGATCTTATTTGTGAAGTTACTTGGGAGAAAGTATTTGCTGTTGTGCAAGAGTTACCCTCAGGTAAGTCCCTTTGTCTTGATGTCTTTAGTGCTTAATTTTTCTGTTTTTTCTGGTCGGACATTGGGGATCATCTTTTCTCTGCTGTGAGTCATTTCATCTTTAATTTTGTCATGCCTAAATCCTGGGGTAAGACTTACATAATTCTCATTCCCAAGAAAGATAATCCTTATTTGGTTTCTGATTATTATCCCATTTCACTTTGCAATGTTTGCTTCAAAATTTTCTCTAAGATTTTAGCCAATCAGCTTAACATTGTTCTTCCTTAGCAGATTAGCATTGAGCAAGTTAGGTTTGTGGCTGGTCGGTCCTCCTTTGATAACATCATAGCTTTGCAGGAGATTGTTCATTCGATTGAGTAGGATATTAATGGCCCCTCTAGGATGTTAGTCAAGATCGACATTGAAAAAGCCTATGATACACTTAGCTGGAGAGCAATTCTTGCCACCCTTACTAAGATGAATTTCCCTAGCATATGGATTTCCTGGATCAACTCCTATCTTGGTTCTAGTTCCTTTTCGTTCCTTATCAATGGATAGCCTTCTCCCCGGATTTCCTCTACCAGAGGAGTCCTCCAGGGAGACCCCATTTCTTCTTACCTTTTTATTTTTGTTTCTCAAAACCTCTCCTTCCTTCTTAATTTTGCTCTCAACAATGGTATGATTCTTGGGTTCAATAGCAACCTCAATTATAACTTTAACCATATGATATATGCTGATGATTTGATTCTTATCACTCGAGCTTCTAGACTTGCTGCTAGAAGTAATAATCTTTGCCTCTCCATCTATAATATGATTTATGGTCAGTAGTCCAATATTGCCAAGTCTATCATTTATTTTCCGTTTTGGTTCAATAGCAAAGTTTCACAACTTCAAAATTGCTTCCTTCCCCTTTTCTTATTTGGGAGTGATTATTTCTCCTAAACGGTCACCTGTTTCTTTATTCAAGCCCATTGTGGGCAGGATCTGTTGTTCTTATTCTTGATGGAAACATTTCAAGCTTTCTATGGCTACCAAGGCTACTTTTATTAACTTTTCCCTTATCTCGGTTCCTACTTACCTACTTTCTATTTACCCAGTTTCTGATTCTATTCTCAAGGAAATCCATAAGATTGTTAGGGCCTTCTTTTGGGACAAAGGTGGCAATGGAAAAGGCTTCCATGCTTTTTCTTGGAGTTGTATTACTGATCCTAAACTAAGGTAGGCCTTGCTCTTAAGAATCTCCTTATTGCCAAACATTCTCTTCAAGCTAAGCATGTATTCAAGTTATTAAATTTAGATGATTCCATCTGGGTTAATATCCTTCATCTTAAGTATGGTTAGATTAATTTTTGGAAGGATGCTATTCCCAGCAATTGCTCTTGGTTCTTTAGAGGACTTTGTGGAGTTGCTGTTATTCTTAAACCTCAGTGTTGGATTAATTCTATTAATCCTCTTCGTACCTCTTTCTTGATAGATCCTTGGTGTTTTGATATCCCCCTTGCCCTCAAGCCTACTTTCATTTACATGAATTTGGATCTAGATTTGCTCAGTTGCTCAAACTTTATTTTGGATGGTAGTTGGAATTATCATTCATTGTCTAATTTTTTGGTAACATGGCTGATGAGGTCTTTCCTAATCTTGGCCTTATTGATAACGCTGAAGGCAATAATTGGGTATGGGCTCCTAAGGCTCATGTCCCCAAGATTTCCTCTTTTTTTTACCATTTCTTGAATCAAGGTTTGGCTGGCTCTAATCCTTGGTGTGGGTTAGAGGAAAATCTGGCACCTCAAAGTCACCCGCCGGATCAGGCATTTCCTCTTCCTTGCTTTTAAAGGCCGTATCTTCACCAGTGACTTTCTGCACTCTATCAATCTGGGTCCTAGAAACATGTGTATTTTTTGTGGTACTCATTATGAAACAACTAATCATCTGCTTTATTATTGTGCCAAAGCCCAACAAGTTTGGAACATCATCTTTGATCGATCTGCCACTTTTATTCATTTCCATAATGGTTTTGTATATGGAGATTAGCTTGTTAGATTTGATGTGTCTAAAAAAAAAAAATGAAATCTCTTATTGTAGTTACCGCCTGGTTTCTCTGGAAAGCTCGTTGGATGCAATATTTCATAACATTTCTCCTAATTTTGATATTATTGCTCATAGGGCTTTAAGTTATGCCCAAGACATCAATTGTGCTAAGATGAAGCTGTCTGGTAGCAAATTGATTCTCAACTTGTGACTAGGTAAGCAGTAGTGGCTTCTTTATATCATCTTCTAACTATTATGTTTCTTTTACAGGTTGTGCTTCCAATTTCGCTGATAATCGAATTGCTGCTGATATCCAAGCCTTGGTTGTGGTCCATCAATCTGCTGTGAACTAGATATTGTCTATTCAGAATGTTTTTATTTCTGCTCCAGACATTCTTTCCTTAATTAATTCGGCTGATCCAGTTTGCTTTTGGTGTATCTCTCCTTGGATCAACTCTCTCAGATTGTCTCTTGAAGCTGCCCATCATCCCCACATTCATATCATTCCTTGAGATTGGATGATCCCTACTTCCAAGCTTTCCATTATCAGTTGAAACTTGCACACTATAACTTTGTATCATGACGGCTATGAACTCCCTAATTGGCTCCTAAAAGTTTTTACTGAGTCGAGCTTTGTTTTTTTTATTTTTGTCTTTGTTTCTTAGTTCTGGTCTTTCTTTTCCAATTTTTTGTTTTTTCTTTTAATAAAAGCCTTTTGGCTCCTTAACCCCCCAAAAAAAAACTTAGGAGTCCGGTGAACTCCAGTGGTATCTTGTTAAAAATTATAAATGTAGGGATTTGAACCATAACCAATCGATTACAACTCTAACATCTTAACCATCAAGCATTTCTATTTAGTTTTTTTTTTCTTTTTCTTTTTAGTTTTAATTTATATATATTTGAACTATAGTTTTGGTTACCACTAAAGCTAGAGCAACAATCAAGTGGGCCACTGGATAGCTAGCTTAGTGACTAATAGTTCAGCAAATTAACTCTAGTGGTTTCTCGACAAAAATAAATAAATAAATAAATAAATAAATAAATAAATAATAATTATATAAATAAAAAAGGAAATAAACTGATCAATTATAACCCCAACACGATAACACTTTAACCATTAAGCTACATTATATAGCTTGTTTAGGCATGAATTTATATATATTTGAACCTATAATAACTTTGGTTCCCACTTTTGCTAGGGCAACCATTAGGTTGGCTAGCACGGTAAGTGTATGGCTACTATAGTGACTACCAGTTTCGTATAGCACCTAGTAATTTGGTGAATTTTAGTCGTTTCTTAACAAAGAATAATAAGTACGGGGTTTTCTTCCTCAATGCATCTTAATTAATGCAAGAAGAACGAGTATTGTTAATGTTCTACAACAAACATAAAATAAAAAGAAAAGACAAAAAATGTGAACAAGAAAGCAAAGGAAAAACTTAAAAATAAAGAGAAATAGGAAAATGAACCGTAGAAAGAACATGACTAACAAGAAAAAAGAGGAGAATGAGAACAATAATAAAAAAAAAGAGAGGATCATTTACACAAAAAAGAAAAGAAAAACAAATATAATGAAAGTAAAAAAGAATAGAAGAAGTTGATATGTGAATATTTTTGATATTATAAAAAATTAAAAAATTAATTTAATGTCTAAACCCCCGGTTCCCTCATTAACGTCTTCTCCATCGTCTAGTATGCATTGAATTTATCTAGTTCCACTCACATCCTTGTGTTGCCTCTCATGAAATAATTCTTTACATTAGTGAAACCAAGGGCACATTAAAATAAAATAAATTAGAGATATCAAGAAATAAATCTTTCAAAAGCAGATTTTAATTTTGCTCATCATACTCCAAATCTATTTAACTATCATTTTTTGCCCGTATTAATCTGAAGAGGTGCCAAATTATGGTTTTAAATAAGTTTACCACCAGAGAAATTAATTGGACTAACATCAATTACAAATTATGTACAAAATTGTTATGTAATTTTAAGGAAAAAATTATTTTTTAAATATACTTGTTTATATAGAAAAAAAAGGGAAGAGTTTTAATTTGAATAAAACCCTAATCTTTATCTCTAAATAAAACTTAGGGGGATAAAGGTCATTTTGAGCTTATCCATGCTTAAAAAAAGAGAAAGGAGTTTTAATATTAATCAAAGTCCGATTCTATCTCATAATTCGGATTTAAAAAAAAATATATAAATTTTAAATTTGAGTTAAAAAAAAATTAATTTTTTTTAAAAAATAATAATAAAAAAATAAAAAAAATAAAAAATAAAAACAAAAAAAATAAAACATAAATATTCGGATAATGCTAATGAAAATCCGGATATTTGAAAACAAAAAAATCTTTTGGTTAAAAAAATAATAACAATATTGTGGGCCCGGATCTTTTAGGGAGAGAAGAGGCATGTAGGGAGAGGGGGAAGGAGCATAGGAGGGCATTTTTCTTCTCAATGGTTGCCAAAATCGGCATGGAAAGGCATGAAGAACAAATGTTCTCTTCCATGGTGGGACCGGGGGTTAAAAAAAAAGAAAGAAAAAATGAGCATTACCATGCATGGATGAGAGAGCTGTCAATTCGAGGCATGGCCCGTGCCAGCCTCGCCTCGCTAATAAAAAAATAAGGGCTGGGTCGGGTTGGTCTTTTATAGTCCACTGGAGGTGGGCCTAAATGGAGCCAACCCAGCGCGGGCATGGGGTTAGGGCGAGGCGGGCAGCGGGTTGGGACGGGTCGAGCCCAGCGGCCCGCCTCTAATTTATATATAATATATTTTTTTATAATATATATATATATATATATATATATTGATATTGAAATATTGTTAAGGATTTAAATTAAAAAATAAATAAATAATTTTAATGAAGTTTAATATGCATTTAATTATGTTTTTAAAAAGAAATATGGAATAACAAAAAGCATTTTTAATGACTCATTGATTTTGATGAATATTATGATTGTAATGGATGTTTTTATTTTGTGCTTTGTTAATTTTGCTAAATTTTTGTTGATTGTAATGGATGAATGTTATAATTGTAATAGATGTTTTATCTTGTGGTTTGTTGTTGTTTTTTTAAATTTTGTTGATTGTAAATTTATAATAGTGTTTTTATTTAGAGATTTTGTAATTATTGTTGATTTTGTTAGGTTTTGAATATTATAATGGATGTTTTCATTTTGTTAATTATTGCATGTTTTAATTTTTAATTTAGTTTTTTTATGAATTTATAATGAATGTTTCAATGTTTCATATATTACAACATTTATAAAAATAAAATAAATTATTTATTTTGATTTTTTGGCGGGCCGCCCATGACCCTAACCCAAGCAGGTCGGGTCGGGTTGGGTTGGCATTTTCTTAGGCCACCTGCCCGCCTAAATGGCGGAGTTTTAGCGAGCCGTGGTGGCCCGCCACTTTCCCGCCGCTTTTAGCTGCCTAATGAGGCTTCTTCCTTTGATGGTGGGACCCATAAGAAAAATGAGAAACATGGAGGGAGATGATCCGACCATCCATCCCATATGCATCATCTTTTGGCCGACGAGCATCACATCGATGACCACATCTTCGCACCCTTTTCATCTACAACCTCGTGATCTTGGTGAGGGTTCTCCACCGTATCCACGAGAAGTCACCATTACGCACGCAAAGTGAGGCCGACATTGGAAAAAGTCATTGAAGTCGTTCGATATGTATGGGACTTGGCAAGAAAAATCCTATTGTGAAAATGAAGGCGAAGAAGGATCCCGTGGAGATGCCCGACAATGGTGATGTCTCCTTCACACACGCCAAGCAAAAACGTTCATAAGCCTTGAGAAGTTCATCGCTTCAAGGAGATAGATGATCTTATAAAATCTCATACAAATATATATATATGTATATAAGCATGTTCTGATTTGGTTCGATCCATGCAAGATGCCATGAAAAAATATCTTCATTTTAATGAGGCAGATGAAATTTTATACAAAGACGTACTTACATATATATATCCCGGTTGTTAATCCCATACATAATGCCATAGGAAAAATGTCATCTTGATGAGGTAGATGAAACTCTATACAAAATGTATAAGATGTGTTCTGGTTGTACACCCCATGCCCATGCCATAAAAAAAATCTTTATATATTAATGCTAGACCCGTCCCGGCATAATTTGTCTTCCATAGACAAGAGTATATGCATGTTGTTCGTTTTCGCTCACTGTGAACACCATCGTAGAGAAGAAGAAGAAAGAAAAGAAAATTTTTGAGGACACATGTGCAAAAATGTGAAAATGTGTGAAAATACGAAAGCTCGAGGGTTTAGCGCAAAAAATAATAAATATGGAAAAATATGAAAAATATGAAAGTTTGGGGTTTATTTGCAAAATTTGATAAAATGTGAAAAAAATGAAGAGTTAGAGTATCTAAATGCGAAAAAAGAGGAAAAAAGAAAAGAAGAAGAAAAAGGATTTTTAGCGAAGATGGGGTATTTTGGTAATTTCACAAGACCCCCTTAAGCTTACCGTGATGTCTAATGCATGTCGATTGCTCTCTTTTTGGAGGGCCTCTTCATTGTCTCTTAACGATCCGACAGCGGATGGGCTATGAAGATCCTTTTAAAAACTCTCTTTGAGCTCTTGGACCCGGTTTGAGGCCATTGACTCCTTTTTGGAGTGATGACAAATCTCTTTGGTGATGGACCTCGTTTGAGGCCATTAACTCTCTTAGGAGTGATAAAAAAATTCCAAAACCCTTAAAAACTCTCTTTTGAGTGATGGACCCTGTTTGAGGCCATTGATTCTCTTTCGAGTGACGAAAAAAATTCCCAAAAACCCATAAAAACTCTCTTTGAGCTCATGGACCCCGTTTGAGGCCATTGACTCTCTTTCGAGTGATGAAGAATTCCAAACCCATAAAACTCTCTTGGAGCTCATGGACCTTGTTTGAGGTCATTGACTCTCTTTCGAGTGATGAAAAATTCCAAAACCCATAAAACTCTTTTTGAGCTCATGGACCCTATTTGAGCTCATTGCCCCTCTAAGGAGTGATGAAAAAAATTCTATCATAAAAACTCTTTTTGAGCTCATGGACCCTATTTGAGGCCATTGCCTCACTTAGGAGTGGTGAAAAATTCCAAAAACCCATAAAACTCTTTTTGAGCTCATGGATCCTGTTTGAGGCCATTGACTCTCTTAAGAGTGATGAATAAATTTCAAGATCTTCAAAAGCCAAGCATTCTAAAACAAAAAGAGAGAGATCAAATCAAAATCAAGGCATTAAAAAAATGATGGATCAACAAAATGAGCTCAACAACCTCATTGTTAAAAGCGTTGAAGAGTTCAAAAAGTTACAAAAAGCCTCACAAGCCACGAAGGTCGGAAGCTTATGAAAAAATCAAATCAAGTTCCAAATCAAATTCGAGATGCAAAGCGAAAAGTCCAAGTTCCAAGTTTCAAACAAGTCAACCAATGAGCTCAACAACTTCAAAGTTAAAAGTGTTAAAGAGTTCACAAGTTGCATTTTCACAAGCATAAAAGCCGAAGTTCATGAAAAGCCAAACCATGTTTGTGATTCCTCAATGCAGAGAATCTATAATTTAAAGTCCAGATCAAATTCAAGATACAAACTGAAAATATCCAAGACTCAAGTTTTAAACAAATCAACAAATGAGCTCAACAACCTCAGAGTTAAAGTGTTGAAGAGTTCACAAGTTGCAAAAAAGCCTCAGAAGCATGAAAGCCGAAGCTTATAAAAAAAATCAAATCAAGTTTCAAATCAAATTCAAGATGCAAGTTCAAATGTCCAAGTTTCATGTTTCAAATAAATCAACAAATGAGCTCGACAACCTCGAGACTACAGCATTGAAGAGTTCACAAGTTACAAAAGTTTCACAAGCCCAAAAGCCGAAGCTTATGAAAAGTCAAATCAAATTCCAAATCAAATCAAAGTTGCAAATTCCAATATCCAAGTTCCAAGTTTCAACCAAATCAACAAATGAGCTCAACAACCTCGGAGTTAAAGTGTAGAAGAGTTCACAAGTTGCAAAAAGCCTCACAAGCTTGAAGGCCAAAGCTTACAAAGAAATCAAATCAAGTTTCAAATCAAATCCAAGATGCAAAAGATCAAATGTCCAAGTTTGAAGTTTCAAATAAATCAACAAATGAGCTCAACGACCCTCGAGGGATGAAGAGTTGAAGAGTTCATGAGTTGTAAAAAGCTTCACAAGCATAAAAAGCCGAAGCTCATGAAAAGTCAAACCAAGTTTGTGATTCATCAATACAAAGAATCCACAACTTGAAATCCAAATCAAAGTTTAAGATGCAGAATCAAATTATCAAGGAGCAAGTTCAAAGTCTAAGACCCAAGTTTCAAGTTTCAAATAAATCAACAAATGAGCTCAACAACCTCAAACTTGAAGTGTTGAAGAGTTCACAAGTTGCAAAAAGTTTCACAAGCCTAAAAGGCCGAAAGCTTATGAAAAAGTCAAATGAAGTTCCAAATCAAGTTCCAAATTAAATCAAAGAATTCAAATTTTAACAAATGAACCCAACAACCCTCAAGGGATGAAGAGTTGAAGAGTTCACAAGTTACAAAAAGCCTCACAAGCCTGAAGCTGAAGCTTATATCAAATCAAGTTCCAAATCAAATTCAAGATGATAACTGAAAAGTCCAAGTTCCAAGTTTTCAAACAAGTCAACAAATGAGTTCAACAATCTCAAAAGCTAAGGCGTTGAAGAGTTCGCAAGTTGCAGCTTCACAAAGCATGACCAGAAGCTTATGAAAGGTCAAACCAAGTTTGTGATTCATCAACATAGGGAATCCACAGCTTGAAATCCAAATTAAATCTAAGATGCAAAATCAAAGATCCAAGTTCCAAATAAATCAACAAATGAGCTCAACAACCTCAAGGATAAAGCGTTGGAGAGTTCACAAGTTGTAAATAGCTTCACAAGCATGAAAGCTAAGCTTATGAAAAAATCAAATCAAGTTCCAAATAAAAAATCTAAGATGCAAAAGGTCAAATGTCAAAGATCCAAGTTTTAAGTTTCAAATGAATCAACAAATGAGCTCAACAACCTCAAAGTTAAAGTGTTGAAGAGTTCACAAGTTGTAAAAAAGCCTCACAAGCCTGAAGGCCGAAGCTTATAAAAAATCAAATCAAGTTCCAAATCAAAATCTAAGATGCAAAAGATCAAATGTCCAACTTTCAAGTTTCAAATAAATCAACAAATGAGCTCAACAACCTCAAGAATAAAGCGTTGGAGAGTTTATAAGTTGAAAAAAGTTTCACAAGCCTGAAGTCTGAAGCTTATGAAGAATCAAATCAAGTTCCAAATCAAGTCCAAGATGCAAATTCAAATATCTAAGACACAACTTCACCAGATTTTAAGTCATGTTCAAGATGCATATTTCGACCGTTGACGAAGACCAAAAGTCAAAGCGCGATTTTCGGCAAAATAGTCGGAAGGAGATAAAATGCTACAATTATTGTTGCGCCAATATGATTAAATTCCAAACTTCTTGTATTTTCAATGAAGTCTATGAATTCATGAATAAAATTTATTTGTTGGAATCTATTTCTTTCTTCACACTTATTTTCTTAATCGGAGGTTCCTGTGACAATGTCCAGGGTAATTAACATTAGGGGCTTGCCCCTAATGGAAGACATGAACCCATAATCCCTTGAAGTATACAAAATATTAAAATTTGATTTGTGATCCATGCTTTTTATCTGGTCAATCCTAATTAAAGGCCAGGTGGAAAGAAAGGAGCCCACAATACTTATTTAATAATTAATTTTAAACCATTAATATTAATACATATTTATTATTATTTTAAAAGTAAAATATTTGGTATCTTATTATTTATAATTAAGTCAAAATTTTTAGTTAGTTCATATAAATTTTTTTTCTTTAACTTTAATATTAAAAAAAAACTTTTAATTGCATATCTTTATCCATACTTTATGTAAATTAGTCATTAAACTATATATGGTTTAGGTTAAAATGTAATGAGGATATGAGTAGTGGCCTTCTTGAAGTAAAACTTAATTTTATAAGGAGTAATATAAATTAGTGATGAATTGTTATAATGTAGTTTGTTTTGTTGGAATGTTCTGTGTCTGACTGGAGGGAGAATGGAGAGAGTCCGGGGTTGTTTAGTTTATAGATCGGGATGGAAGTCAGAAAGTAAGGAACTCCCACTTCGGTAGAAGTCTCACTTCTATATGGAAGTGTCACTTCCTACTGTTTGGTTGCACACTAAAGTCATGCACTTCTGTTCTACTTTCTATGTTTGGTTTATAAAAGTGAAAGCTTGGAACTCTCACTTCAAGACTTTCATGTGTTTGGTTGGCGTGGAAGTAGGTATAAAATCACCACTTTCTCATAGTGGTGTGGTTACCAACCCATACCTGAATTTTTATTAAAAATAATTTTTTATGTAAATTTCTAAATTGTATAAATAATTTGTTTTCCATTGAAAAAAATTTACTAAAAAACTACATTTTGAATATGGTATTCAAATGCAAAACAAATATCTGAGTGAACATCGAGACATTGGAATCACTCAAAATTTCATAATTTTTTTGAGACATCCAAGTTTTAAAAAGCAACAACCCAAGCACTAATAACTAGAAACAACAAGAAACTTTGTGTTGAATTTGTAAACATACGCCAGTTTTCAGCACATAAACAGAAAATAAAATAAATATATGAAAGACAATTTATAACAAGAATTCTACTCCCATTTGAAACAAGCAACCTATCTCTTGTGATCACATATGACTCAAGCATCCTTTCATTGACCATCAATGAGCCTAGAACATGTTTTATATCCATGTCATAGACAATAAGAAATAATACCAAATAGAGACATATGGCAACATGGCTCAACATTTCTGGCATAACAACCATTATTCCAAAACATGAATAAATTCATCCATTGATTGATTCATCCAGGAACAATTCAAAAATAGGATGCATATAGATTACCATTGAGTCATTCTAACACAAAATAAAATAAACAAAACAAAGGAGTTAATAGTTAAAGTCCATATAGGCATTGTCTATGACAACATCATGCCTAATAGTTCAACATAAATAAAAGCATCCCATATTACACAGCATATCAGGCCATGGGAGAACTAAGGAATCTCTCGATCCAAGCTTTTCTCATATCAAGCTTTTTTTGAACAAACCTCCAACCTCCCCCCTCATATGCATCAAGGTAGTCAAACACCTCCTCCAATTGATTATCCTCAAATCCCTCAATTTTGAACACCTTGTTGTAGATCATGGATGTCATAAGTGCAGGATTTTCCATAGCTGCTCCCATTCTATCAACTGCATGTATCAAGTCTGCTATAGAAGCACCATCGACTTGAGCATTACCTCTTCTTGCCCCTCCCTGGGTTCTAATGGGAGTTGAAGTTGATAAGCTACTATGAACTGGTGGGCTTATGTTTTGGTCACCATTATCTTCATTGTTGACATGTATTTCATTTGGATCATCTTCTAACTCCATGTCTTCATCTTCCAATCTCTCTTTAATATTTGCAAACATAGAGGTTGCATAGGATCTAGTAGCATTATCATCTCCACAAATAATGCATAACCCATCAAAGTTGTTTAATGGCTTGTTAATAAATAGTATTGTTGCTGGATGAGCCTGCAATACTCAAAGTTAAAATATATAGTACACTTATTATCAATGTGTGGAAGCATTGAAATTTATTTGTATTTAAATTACATCTGTGTATGTTTTGTACACTTCTGGGGGAAGTGTGATTATCTTCTTTGCATCATTCCAACCAGCACCACTTAATCCTTTTGCTTTCTTTATCTCATAGAATCGTGTCTTCAATGTTCTATAGTGATTCTCAACATTGTCAGCTGTACAATCTATCTTAAACATAGCATTGACAACACTTGCAACATATAAAAATGCTGGTTTCTTGAAAGTCTTATCACATGTCATGCCTTTCTTTACCTGTTCAATAAGTACAAGAATTTGAAAATCATCATACTCAGTTTTCCAGAGTTTGTTAGGTGTGCCACATCTGGCACGTGCCCCAGAGGAACTACCAATCTCAGCTGTGGCCCATCCATCTTGTTATGAGCTAATAAAATACTACATTATCAATGATGATCATGTATGATATAAAGAACCATAATCACACATGATTATTAAACTGATTAAATAACGATTATTCTCCAAAGTTGACATGAAGAAAATAAACATGAATATCAAACACATCAAATATTGTTTACTCTCCAATACAATAAACATAGCTATAATCACAAAATAATAGATTGCAATAAACATAGTAATGGCCCAATCTAAGAAGTTGTATAATGCAACCACATCTCATTGGCAATCTTGTCTCTAAATTCAGCCCACGATCTATTTTCTTCTTTTAGTTCACTTTGGGAGTGGTTCTGAGATATGATTGGGTCATCTTCAATTTCTAGATCTGGAAGTTGAACGATCTGGTCATTTGGGTCAACACGTAAAATATAATTATGTAGGATACAAGTAGCTAGTACTAGATTCACTTGAGTCTCAAATGGATAGAATGGTTGTGAAGTCAGAATTTTGAAACGGTCCTTAAGTATACCAAAGGCATGCTCGACTCTTGTACGTAAAGATGCGTGTCTTAGATTAAACAATTCTTTAAAATTTGTCGGTGCACGGCCGTTGTGTTCCTTCAAATGATACCCAACTCCATGATAAAGTGCAATAAAACTGGACATTGTGGTGTAGCCAGCATCAACCAAATAATATTTTCGTACACCAAGCACCTAAATTTTAGAATATTTCTTTATATAATTGTTTCCTTCAAATATTTCATGCATACCTTCCTTAACCCCTCATGTTGAGTACGTGATATAGTATCTTTCAAAATTGTAAAATCATTTGTTGACTTTCCCACCCTGCTAAGATATAATTAAAATTTAGGTCTGGGTCCACTACAACAAGCACATTTTGGGTTGGTCCTTTACGCCCACGAAAACGTGGTAACTCTTCCTGTGGGACAGATGCCACTATATATGTTCCATCTAATAATCCAATGAAGTCCTGCAATTAGTTGTTTCAGTATAAGTTGACATAACTACTTTAGTTTTATAAGATTGTAATTTTTAAGAGATGTTCACTTACTTTAAAAAATGGATACCAACTAGGATTGTTCTCTATGTCAAGATGTCAACTATATCGTGGAGGTTGTACAAAATCATCTATAATGCAACAAACTGCTCATAGAACATCGTTAAAGTATCTACTAATAGTTTCCCCGATCGTAGAAATTCAACTGGCATAATTCTATTTTTTTGTGTTGTGCCCAATTATATGAAAAAACATAGCCAATTGTTCTTCTATGGACACATGTCTTGTATCACGTAAGAGGTATTTATCACGCATGATTGATGCAAGATGCATAAAGGGCCCCACATCCATTCTGAGGTAGCTCACACAATAATTTGTCCCGTTCCTTAAAATGCGGTGCATGTGTGGCTTCCTAGTCAAGTCTATAAACACTGAAGGCTCCTTTGACCTGGATGATTTACACATCCCTATCTGTTCATTTATAATCCAAACAATAACTACCATCACTATAAATGTGGCAGCATAATATTTTGCCCGTTTGTTTGAGATCCAATTATCCATCTACATAATAGTTAATTTTCTTGTTAAAGTTATGTATCATTGGACATTGAAGTGCAAACAAGATGATGTAAATGTTCGATAAATCAGTGCTATGCATATTTACCATTTTGTCATTAAAGATATCAAAAGATGGACAAGTGTTTATTATTATAATAATAATAATAATAATAATAATAATAATAATTATTATTATTATTATTATTACTATTATTATTTAAATAATGTTTTAGTTTTACATATTCAATCATTATTCTTTTAGTTTTACATATTTAATCATTATTCAACCATTATTCTTTTAGACGATAGTGTTTTACATCATTATTCATTTAGTCAATAATATTTGCATATAATCAATTTTGAATCACATTGCTGTAAGCTTTTTATTTTTATAATGTTTTCAAATGAGGGATCGATATATATATATATATATATATATATATATATATATATATATATATATATATATATATATATATATATATATATATATATTTGTGCACAATACATATGTTTTTCAGTCATAGCATCATGCCTAATAAAATGGCTGAAACATACAACTTAATATCTAATGAAATCTATTGAGAGGAATCAAAAATAAAACTATCTAAAGCATCCTCACAACCATTATCATAACAACTTTAGATCCAATAACATTATTGTTTTTTTTTTTTAAAAGAACCATCAACAACATCAATATTAATATACGAAATCATCACAACACCTTTAGGTCTAATGAATTCTGTTGAAACAAATGAAACATATTGTTAGTTCCACCGGTGTGGTTTGTGGGTTTTAGGGAATACTCAAGCACTCATAGATCTCACACAAACCATCAAAGAAAGTTCACACAAACAAAACAAGAAGGAGACACATAAGATTGGTAACCCAGTTTGGCGTCCACTCGCCTACGTCTAGGGGGCCAAGCCCGGAGATAAACAATCCACTAAAAGAGATAAAAATACATGAGTACAAACACTTGTCACTCACACTCTCAAACAATGAAGATCACTATCCTCTCTAGATTGTTTAGTGCTCTCCCACTTTCCTACAAGAGTCACACTTACAATCTACGAGCAAGGTAGCTTATATAGACGCCTCAACGTCCCAAATATAGCACATACCTCTTTTAGAATCTCCGCGGCTACTAATTTAAAAACCTTCAGAAATTAGCTGTTGCAACTCATGTTGTAACATAAGTTACAACATGGCCCTGACTGCTGACTTGACTGAGTTTTGGTTACGTTGCGGACGACCTCAAGACCCATCAACCTCCCGGTCATGTTTAGTCCGAGTCGATGCAGCCAAATCTCCCGATCCTGACTGCCGGCAACTAGCCTACCTCCTCAATTCCTCATCACGCAGTCCCCTCGCAAGGGGCGCACGTCCTTGTGCATCTTCATGGAACTTGCCAAACTTAGTCTTCAACCTTCCAAGTTTGGTCTTTAAAGATTCTCCAAACTTGATCTTCAATTCACCCAAGTTTGGTCTTCAAATCTTACCGTTAATGATCTTCAATCATTCTCATCAAGGATTCTTCAAATCATATCTTCAATTAGCCTTCATTCATACCATTGATAGATATTTCTTAAATTAAGGTCCACCATATTTAGTCTTCAATCAAATCACCTAAATATGGTCTTGATATGATCTTGAACAAGTTACCAAGAATAATACCACCAAGATCTTCAAGATGTCTTGCCTTGCAAGCCAAGACTCCTTGCCATGTCACCATACTCTCCATGTCATCAATTTTTCCATGACACATTGACTATGTGTCAAATCATGCCAATAATAGTGTGGTTGCACTAACACATATAAAATCTAATGAGATCTATTGAGAGGAATCAAAAATATTGAAAGTATCCAAAGCATCCTGACAACCATTATCATAACAACTTTTATCATTATTGTTTAAAATATATAGAAACATCAACAACATCAATTTTAATTTACGAAATCATCACAACACCATCTAAAGAGATCTATTGAAACAAATGAAATATATAACTTAAGATTTGATGAGTTCTATTGATAGAATCACAAATGAAATTTCTAAGAATCCTAACAACCATTATCATATCCATTTACATTATTTAAAAAAGCATCAACAACTTCAACACGAAATCATCACTAACTTTTAGATCTAATGAGATATAATGAGATTTGATGAGATATATTGAAACAAATGAAATATCCATATAATTAAACAATAATCATAAAAACCCTCACAAAACATGAAATATGTACATGATGTAAAACTTTTGGAAATAATTTACCGATTTGAGGTAAAATCGGTAAAACAAAAACAATATAAAAATCTCAACAATGTACAAATCAAGTGCCTTCCGATCAGAGAAAGAGAAATCTAGGAAAAAAAAATCTAAAGTAATTAAAGGGGGGAAAAAATGAAAAGATAACACTTTTGGCTGTGGGTTTTTAGATTTGAGAAAAAACTCAAGAGAAGGTCAAGCTAACATCACTCCAAATCTATCCACTACCGGATGAAAAGTTCAGTCAAAACCTGATGATCAAGAAAGAAAAACTTTTAACTCTTGCAAGAGCTCAAATACAGAAAAAGAAAACTTTAATGGTGGTTTGAAGGTAGATCTAACCCTTGAGAAACCATGAGAAGATGGGGAGAAAAAGACAGGAAGAAGGAGACGAAGGAGTATAACGGCGAGATTAGGGTTTTCAGATGGGGAGGGTCATCACAACAACGTATATTATGGAAGTGGGAGTTTGGTGTCACTTCAATAAATATTTAAAAAAATTTAAAAAAATCACGGAAGTTGGACTTCGAAAATTCTTTCTCGGAAGTCAAAACCCAGAAGTGATTTTTTTTAGAAGTAAGACTTCCCACTTCTAATCTCACTACCACCAACCAAACTCATGGAAGTGTCAGGAAGTGACCACTTCCATCACTTTTGGGCTCACTTCCATGAACCAAACACTCCCTTAGATGTTTGAATAACTGAAGCTGTAGAAGTTAGATGTTTGAATAACTGAAGTTGAAGAAGTTTTTTGTTATAAAGCCAAATTCCATTAATTATCCTTGGCAGTTAAAATAATTACAAACATTGAGCAAGAGTGTAATGGGAATTACAAAAGGGTGAGGTGTATAGTTCTTAGAGGGGAAATTACATTAATTACCCATACCTTTTGGAAGTTGTTACAATGTTTATGGTGGGATAAACTTGGAATTGTGCCCTGATGTGGCTGGGAATTCACGAGAAGCTTATGGAGACGTTGAGCTAGCAAATGAGTCAACGAGAGGTCATAAAAGCAACTTTGTTTTGAAGAAGAATCCATTTGTTCTCCTTTCTTTATTTCCTTTCCCTATTGTTAAGGTTTGTTGAAGATCTCAATGGTGTTCTTGCCCTTAGATTTCTTGATTTTGTTGTAAAATATTGAACCGAATAAAGCAGTATCATAGCAAAAGAAATAAAAAATAATGTAGAAAAGTAAAGGACACAGATATTACGCGAAAAGTTTCTAAATAATTATGGTAAAAACCATGAACAATGATAGAAGAATTTAATAAGTGTGACAATTTAGGAGTAACAATCTCTCTCATAATAAGGAGAAAACCAGTAGTCTCATATACTAGGAGAATATATTAACTCTTAAAATATTCTTCTCACTCTTCTCATTCTTCTTTTCTCTCTCTAATTTCCTCACTCTCACTCTTTCATTCACTTGGTTATGTAAGAATGAGAGCTTCATCCTTCTCTATTTATAAACATGAGAGAGAGAGAGAGAGAGAGAGAGAGAGAGAGAGAGAGAGAGAGTTCATCCACTGTTTTTGACTTTTAACAAATGGGTACAAACTGATTTGTAATCCATTATTTAAGCAAATAAATTAAGCTAATGGTTTAGAAGAGTGGAGTTGGTAGCCAATGTTTTTGGTGCCTTTGTTTCTGACTAACAGATTTTTGTTGTGACCCTTTGGTGAATCAATAAATTTTACATTCTAAAGTGTGATTTTTAGTAGCTGAATTTCTATGTTGCATCAATTTGGTATCAAAGTGATGACGGGCGCATAGATGACGTGGCATGTGCGTACATGGAGAAATATGACTCAAGGGCATTTCGGTAATTTGGTGGGCGACGAGATTTTGTGGTTTTACCTGGTCTATTTGATGGGAAACGGGTCAAGGAACAAAAGTCATCAGTTTGTGTCCCACAAACTCGTGAGTCATACAAAAATTTGGCCAAATTCCATCGTTTAGGCCTCGAAAACCCTAATATTGCTATTTTTAGTAATAATTGATTTCGTTATATCTTAGGATAGAAATCTCTGATTTGTGAGCCGTTTGTGGCAATTGTCTTTATTTTGATAGATCTCTTATTTCTTGCTGATATTTGAGAATTTACTATTTTTGGTAAATTTTTGAATTATTTTTAGTAAATTTTCTTAGTGCTATTTCGTAATAAGATTTTACTCTTCCTAATTCCTGGTTATCTATAATCAATAGGCGTTGGAAGCTCGTTACCGGGTATTCGTGCGCAAATCAACGGTCTCGAGTATACCGCTGCATCAGTTTGGTACCAGAGCCGAATCGATCATGCCACCACGAGGGCGAGGTGCGGGTCGCCCTACACAAAGGATGGAGGAGATCTACGATGGTGAGGACAATGCTAGATTTGAGCAGCGAGTTGGCCGCCTCTTAGACCGTCGGATGCAGCGGATGATGGAGGAGCTAACTGAACGGATTACCCAAATGATGGGTAGCTTCAATCAGGGGCGTGTTTCCGAGAGTGGAAGCAAAGGTACCATTAGGAAGACAATGGCTACTTTGCTGACGTTGCCCTGGCAGAGCGACGAGGAGGGCAAGATCGTGGGGGTGACAATCGACACAACCGCGATGAAGATAGGCATTGGGAATCTGGCATACGGGTCGATATTCCAGAATTCCATGGGGGCTACAAGCGGAGGAGTTCCTTGACTGGCTGACCACTATCGAGGAGATCTTGGAGTTCAAAGGGGTCCCGGATGATAGAAGAGTGGCTCTAGTGGCGACGCGGCTGCGTGGGCGCGCAACCGCATGGTGGCAACAACTGAAGTTCAACCATAGCAGTTTGGGAAAGGACAAGATCAACTCCTGGGAGAAGATGAAGAAGCACATGAGCTCCAATTTCTTACCCCACAATTACCAGCGCGTGATTTTCAGTAGATTGCATAATCTACGACAAGGAGCTCGCACCGTGGAGGAGTACACCACAGAGTTCTATCAGTTGGTCGCTCGGAACAAAGTTCAAGAATCAACTGATCAATTGGTGGCGAGGTACATCGGTGGCTTGTGGACCCAAATCCAGGAGACCGTCAACTTGTTGGACCCAATCTCCATCTCGGCAGCCCATCAACAAGCTTTGATTATTGAACAACAACAGCGACGTTCAGTCCCATTGAGTTCTGGGGGAACACCTGGAGGAGGCCGTCTGACTCCTTCTCCGATGGGTGGGCCAGCCCGAGGGGAATTATCACGAGCGCTCCACAGACCTACCATGACCAGGGGAACCAATAGCAATGTTCAGTGTTTCAGTTGTGGAGAAAAGGGGCATCGTCAAGTGGATTGTAGGAAGGCAGGGAAAAGAGTTATGCTTGTCGAGGAAGAAGAGGAGACGGGAGATATTCTTTTGCCTGTATTTGATGAAGATGTCCTTGATGAGGAGATTGTTGAAGGTGACATTGGTACGGCCTTGGTCGTACGAAGATCCTGCTTAACACCCAAGGCTACTGAAGATGATTTTGCGGCGATCTAACATCTTCCAGTCCACCTGTACTATTCTTGGAAAGGTATGTAAGTTTGTGATTGATGCAGGTAGTTGTGAGAACATTATCTCCGATCGAAGCAAAGATAAAAAGTCGAATATCTCCACCGAGTGACACCGACGCCTGCATAAGTCGGGCTTGGCTCAAGTGGGGTGGCGAACTTATGGTTAGCAAGCGCGCTTTGGTCACCTTCTCGATTGGCCCGAAGTACAGAGATGAAGTATGGTGTGACGTTGTGCCTATGGATGCCTGTCATTTATTATTGGGCAGGCCTTGGCAATACGATCGGAAGATGACACACGATGGCCGCGCAAACTCTTATAGCTTTGTCTACAGCGGCGTGAAAATAGTGTTGGTGCCCAACAAGCTCAGTGGAAGCACCAAACGCCACCAACACCAACCTCGTTGTCCTATGCGCCATTTGGGGAGAGAGTTACGTGATTCGAGAACCGCTTTTTGTCTTGCTCGGGAAAACAATCACCGAAGACGTGGAGATGCCGGAAATTCCAGATATCGTTCTTCCTTTACTTGACGAGTTCCAAGAAGTTTTCCCTGATGATTTACCAGGGGGACTTCCACTGCATGGGACATACAAAGATCGATAGAGCTCCAGCCTGGCTCTGTCTTGCCACACCGACCAAACTATTGGATGAGCCCGAGGGAGTATGAAGAACTAAGGCATTAAGTAGAAGAACTATTGGCGAAAGGACATATCCGCGAGAGCATGAGCCCATGCGCAGTCCCCGCTTTATTGACACCAAAGAAAGACGGCACTTGGCGCATGTGTGTGGATAGCCGGGCCATCAACAAAATCACTATCAGGTATAGATTCGCTATTCCTCGATTAGATGATCTGCTTGACCAGATTAGCGGGGCTACGGTGTTCACACGCCTAGACTTGAAGAGTGAGTATCACCAGATTCGCGTGCGGCCTGGTGACGAGTGGAAGACAACGTTTAAAACGCGTGAAGGGTTGTATGACTGGATGGTGATGCCTTTTGGGCTTTCCAATGCCCCTAGCACATTCATGAGGGTCATGAACCAAGTTTTGTGCCCATTCATTGGCAAATTTGTGGTCGTGTATTTTGATGACATCCTCATTTATAGCCCTGATGAGAAGACGCATCTTGTACATGTTCGAGATGTCCTCACCACTCTTCAATCCCAAGAGTTCTATGCGGCAAAGAAAAAATGTGTCTTCTTCACACCCAAGGTATTGTTTTTTGGTTATGTTTTTTCAGGGGAAGGAATACAAGTGGACGAGGCCAAGATCAAGGCGATACAAGATTGGCCAACTCCAACAACTATCACCAAGGTGTGAAGCTTCCACGGCCTTGCATCCTTCTATCGGCGGTTCATCGTTCACTTTAGCAGCATCATAGCACCGTTGACTGAGTGCATGAAAGGCAACAAATTTACATGTACCGCCGACGCCGTGGTTTCTTTCCAACTGATGAAGGAACGCTTGACCACTGCCCCTGTCTTGGCACTTCCTAACTTTGCCCATCCATTTGAGCTTCACACAGACGTATCCAAGGTGGGCATTGGGGTTGTCCTAAGTCAGCAAGGGTGGCCCGTTGCGTCATACCAAAATTATAGGGTTTTTTTTTCACTTGCTAAACCAACTATCCACATATTATATTAAATTTTCACTTAATTTAACATGTTTCTACTTATTTATTTTTATAGTAAACTACTTATTGTAGAGTTTTTTCACTTACTAAACCAACTATCCATGTATTATATTAATTTTTCACTTAATATACCATATTTCTATATATTTATTTTTTTTATAGTAAACCACTTATTATAGAGTTTTTTTCACTTACTAAACCACCTATCCATGTATTATATCAAGTTTTCACTTAATATAACATGTTTCTACTTATTATAAAGCTTTTAGGAAAATATCCTCATCCATCCACATAACAATAAATTCAGAATGCAACAAGAAACATAGATATCCAAGCAACATGAATACCTACACTTTGTGAGAACCTCCACATTTAGGAAAATATTAACATAATGTTCAAAATATTATACATCAAAAACACCATCTCATATAAAAACAACAAATATAAATATTATCAATATCCAGAAAAACCAACTCACCTTAAGCATCATCTCATACAATCCTAACTCAACAAACATCAATATATTGTTCAAAACACTACATCATCATGTGTTCAAAATACTAAACATCAACATTAACTTAATGTTTAAAATGCTTAACTGATACATGACTATGCATGTTCAAAATGCCACATATATAACAAATCCTTACATAGAACCATTCCATATTAAATTTATTAAGACCACCAAGAGCTCCACTTAAAATAAAATTCTTGCGATATGGATAACCAAATACCAAATTTAACAAGTCCACGTTCATTATGAGTTTAGTATAAATATTGTGGAGAAATGGTGTTTGGAATGCTAAATCTAATAAGATTTGATAAGTTTCAATTGGAGATATTGAAGCTTTCTTTGCAATAATAATCTTACTAGAAGTCCTAATATTCTCAGCAATGAGCTGTCCAAATGACTTAATTGCATCAGCCACTTTATCTATTACATCTTTCATCCCTTGCTCCACAATTTCCTTCTCTTTGTTAAAAGATTTTTTAGACTCTTATTTCCACCACTAATGCCATGTGAAGATGGAGAAACATTCTCACTTCGTGAAGGCTGTATCATTTCCACATCATCATCTATATCATGAGGTGTATTTTGAAATGAGAATTGAGACATGATGGGATCACTATCATATGTGGAGTTAGTGAAGTCCTTTAGAGCAATGGAACGTGAACATTTTCTCAACTCAGAAGCTGTTTTAGAATACTTTCCTATAGCCCCATCTTTTACATACAAAATAACCATTTTGTCAAAGTGTGGCACAGGAGTTTTCACATACATCTTTCCTTGTGGCTTCACCTACATAAATATACTACAATTGGATTATCGATTTCAAAACATAAAAGAACAAAGAGCTAAGGAGTATTTAAAACTTAACTAAAAAGCGGTATTCCATTTGAAAATAATTAAAATATTTTGTAATAACCCAAAGAGATTTATATTTTACCTTGATAGATTGATGAGTGTACAATGTTCATATATTTTATATCAATTTGTACACTCAATTGGCATGTATTAGAACCATAATATAAAATTTGGTGTTAAATATTGTGTGTTTTATATTAACAGTCTTAGGGCAGTGCTTAAAAATGAAAGAGAGCCAAAGGAAACATTCTAGACCCAAAAACATTAGTTTGGAGCTCTTTCAGCATCATTAGAACAAGGATAAGACTAAATGGGTGGCTACGGGCAGCTTACGGTCATCCTTACGACCATAAGTCTATTGCAGAAGACTTGCGGGAATGCTTATGCTTGTAAGGGAAGTCAGAGCCAATCCAGAAGACCTTACAGGTAAGGCTTACACCCGTAATGACCATCCAGAGAAACATACGATCGCAGCATATGCCCATAAGTGCCGTCGCAAGAAGCAGAACAGTGAAGTTTACGGTCCAGCTCTTACGGCCATAAGCTGAACTGTAACACAAACAGAAGACCTTACAAACAATGCATATGACCGTAAATCATCCTGTAAGGCTCACGACAATCTTCTCAGCTTCCTTACGACCTAGTCCTTATGCCCGTATGTAGCCCATAAGCAATCGGGTATAAATTGAACTTGTGAGGATTTCTAGGGCATTCTCTATTCTATTTTTTTATTCTTTTCGGGGTGACTCATCGAGGTGAGTTTGAGGAAGAAAAAGGTCAAATATCCAATACTCTAAGGGTTAGTTGGAGAGGGATTTGGTCCTACATTGAAGGGGATTGAAGATCGTAGCCGTTAAGCTCATCTTGACGGCTTACATGGAAGCTTCTTAGGTGACTTTTCATCCTAGGGATTGAAAAGGGGGTTTTCATGGATCCATGTCTTCCTCTATTCTTTGTATCTTCAATGCTTGCCCTCCATTAATGGAGGGCTAATTTATAGATGATTGGGAATAGTTGAACTCTTGGGTTTATTTCTTTGACTTTGGTTATTGGATCTTTGATGCTTTAATTGATTTCTGATTTGTAATCATATCTATTTGAATCTAATTACGTGTTTGAATGCTTGGTTGCTAATGAGGAAAAAACCTTGGCTATCATGTTTGATGTGCTACGTGAAAAGTAGAAGTACCTACGTAGCATAGACATGCTGTGATTAGAGAGAATTGTGAGTAAACCTGGGTATAGGGTACTTTGGAGACTCTGTCTCCCTTAATTCTCCCGAGTAAGTAATTGGTAATCTCTGCACTCTTTGCATTCATGTGGAGTAGATTTTAGGAGAAATCGCATTCTACTCTGTATTCGGATTAGGAGTAATATCTCTTTTTGGGGGAGATTATCTACTTAAGAGATTGCCATTAGCTTATAGTGAGATTTCATAGAGTGTTAATGCAATTGTGTGGATGTTTGTATCAACTCTGCACCTATTCAGTTACTCTTCACTTGAGAAATCGGGGTTTAGTATAATTCTGGAAACCTTTCAATTCAAATAGGATTGCATGTTTGGACAACCATTGTCCTATACTCAATAACCCTAGAGTGATGCTATGCCCGGACATTGCTTTCTTCCTTGATTTTCCTCCTACTATTTCCCATATTTTCTTGTTTTCTTTTACTCTCGTTTACACACAAACACTTCACTATTCAGGTTATTTTTCAGATCTAGAGTTATTAGTAGTACTCACTTTCTTCCCTGTGGACCGATACTCTGCATTTATGCACACTTTATTACGCGATCGACACGTACAATTGCGTCCCTATTAGAGATCATTCCATACTTTTGGTTCGGCCATCCACACTTGTGTTATTAGATCTATGGTGAATCTATTCATGCCATTCTTAAAGATATCATAAGCATATGAGAAGTGTTTCTTCAAGATCTTCCATTGATTTTAACTTGGGGTTTTTTTTTAATCTTTATTTTTAAATTCTTCACAAGCTCTTCAATAATATTATCATAAGCCTTTGAAACAAAAGTGCCATTCACCTTAAGTCCAATGTTATATTGATTGGGGAATGTATCAACTAACATTGTATCCATTGCAGGAGTCCATGTTAGTGTTTTTGATGTGCTTCCTTCCCCCAAGTTCTTCTTTTTGGTGGCATCATGTCTACTCACAAAAGTATCACAGTTTTACAAATTAAAATAAATATACACATCACATTCATAATAATCAGAATAATAACATAGAAATAAATTAATTAAGTATAACCAATTTATTAAAAAAATAAATAAATGCGATCTCGTGTAACTTGAAATATGAAATTTTTTGAAGATAAAGAAATAGATAAAATTCAGTCTCATACAACTTCAAAAGATGATGAAATATATAAAATTAGTCAGTGTTTGGACCATTTTCTACAAACTGAAAGTTTAATGATTAAGTTATTGTTGTGTGTAATCCCTCCACATTGCGGCAGACAATTCATCTCGTAAATGCTTTCCTTGAGTAGCATCTTCATTATTGATTCTATGAGTATGATACTTATCATAAGTTACTTCTTGTCTTGCTAATTCTGCATCAACCTCTTCTATAAGGTCCTCGTCAGGATCTACTGACATCAAATAATTATGCAAAATGCAACAAGCTAAAATTATTGAGTTTTAGCTTTTAATCCATAAGGAGCATCAGAAGCATTTGAAATGATAATGAACCGCTTCTTCAAAACTCCAAAAGTTTATTCAATGGAATTATGCAATGATGCATGGTGGAGATTAAATAATTCATGGTGATCTTGTGGAGGATTTCTTGTTGAATATTCCTTCAAATGATATCGTATCCCGTATAAAGCGTGATCAATCTTTTGGATAACATGAATCCAACATCTACAAGGTAATACTTTCCTAAATGGATAACAAAGATTTAATTTAGAATAGGTACATTGTAGTCAAGGTAGAACAATAAAGAAAATCATGATTAAATAACAATTTATTTACCAATAGGAATTTTCAAATTGTCATCTCTCGTCAATGCATTTTTAATAATTCTAGAGTCTGATGTATTACCTTCCCATCCAGTAAGTACGTATGAAAATTTTAAATCAAATGTGCATGCCAGTGCCACTAAGACATTTTGTGTTGAATAATCTTTTCTAATACTTAGGAGCATCTTCATGAGCCACTTTTACACGTATATAAGTCCCATCAATTGCGGCAACACAATCCTTACACATGAACATGATATAAAATATTAATGGAAAAATGCTTTTTGTCATCAATTTTGTGGAATAGATGTACATGTGCTAAAATATTTAAAAATTTACCTTAAAATAGGGAAAAAGTCTTACAATACAAAGTATCTCAGGAGGGACCGTCGCACCATTAGGTTGGATAAGGAATTTATCTTCTATGTATAACATTATGAAAATGGCGACTAATAGTCTCTCCTAAATGTCGATGCCAAAAGTTCACTTCATGATTCTTGGCACTATGTGTTAGTATATATAAGATATTCGCAACTTGTTCTTCCACACTTGCCCTCATGGCCACCTTCTTTCTCTAACATTTTAGTTAACTTAAAAAATGTAGAAGGCACCATTCTTACTATATTGCGACTAGTCTCACTATTCGTAATACGTGTCATTATCTCATTTCTAATTTGTTCTCTTTCAGAGCTCATGGTGTATGTTATTTTTTTTTTAATGAGAATGCCTTTGGAAGAAATACCATTGAGTAATAAGACAAACAACGTGAGCTACTATATTTTGCACTATAATCCACCAACCTATAATTTCATCGTTATCCATCTACATTTGAGAAGAAAATAACTTATGAAAATTATTATATGAATCATATATAGAAATTGATTTTCATGAAAAAGCTATGATGAAGTCATAATGTTGATTAAAAAGTTTAGAAATAAAACCACTAAATAAAATTGAAAGAGTTTGAAATCTTGCCAACAATGATGACAATATATAATACATTTGAAAAATTTGCCAACAATATAAGCAATTATGACTACCTGAGCAAAATAAAACCATTGCATGAGCCTCTAACCAAATTAATTTCTCTCACATTTACAAACACTTGATCTATCCCATAATGTTAAGTGAGTACTTGGGAA
This sequence comes from Dioscorea cayenensis subsp. rotundata, assembly GCF_009730915.1. Lineage (NCBI taxonomy): Eukaryota > Viridiplantae > Streptophyta > Magnoliopsida > Dioscoreales > Dioscoreaceae > Dioscorea > Dioscorea cayenensis. The sequence continues at coordinate 27,288,241 of NC_052479.1, read as the reverse complement.
ATTATAAATTAGCCTCTGACTGAATGCATTTCTGATGCTTGTGTAGCAAATTTTACAAGTTCAGTCCTATGGAAAGCTTATGCAAAACAAAATGTTAATAACTATGAGATCCAGCTTCAAGAACTTACCTGATGGAGTAGAACAATAGAAAATAAAGCAATGGAGTTGATCTGGTGCTTAATGAGTTCTTGTTCGCAGGAACGACCGGTAAACTGATTGTCCGGAAAAATGAGAGAAACAACAAACACTGCAACTAGGGTTAGAGAAGTGCTTTTAAATGGGATACAATAGTATTATATTTAGATAAATGGGGTTATTATGGTTAGAAAAACATAAACAACCCAAAATAAAACGATTTGGAGGAGTGCGGTTAGGAGGTTTTTGGGGTGGGGGGAGGGGTGATGCACCCCTCCAAACTCCCCAACCAAATGACCTATACTCCTCTAAACTCCCCTTTACCACTCCAAACCCCTCCAACTAAACAAGGAATTAAGGAACAAACTGAAAAGCATGCTAAGAAACACGAAAGAGCAATTCAAGATTTAAGGGATTAGTAAAGCATAGACATTAAAGAGGTTCGTTCTATGTTACTTAATCTTCAGTCTATAATCAATGTGAATTCTTTAAATAATATTATTACAATTGCTACTAGATCAGTGAAAGAAATTGCTCATAATAAGCCAATTCAACATAAGCAAACTTGGTTAGAATTTCCAAAGTTTAATGGTTATGGCTTGCATGAAAGGTTGCTCAAGTGTAATCAATATTTTGAATTCAATGAAACCCTTGAGGAAACAAAAGTTAGAATTCCTTCTTTACATTTGAAGGGGAGAGGATTACAGTGCATCAAAATGTTATAAGGAGTAGATTGAATGGAGAAATGCCGACATGGAGTGAGTATGTTTCAGCTATGAGGATTAGATTTGGTAGTGATTTACACTATGACCCAATGGTTGAACTTAAGAATCTTAAACAATTGGGTCTAGTCCAAACTTATTTGGATAAATTTGATGAACTCTTGAATAAAATATTTCTCTTGGAAGAGTATACAATGAGTTATTTTTTAAGTGGATTGAAGGATTAGATCTAGTATACAGTTAGGATGTTTGCTCCAAAGAATTTATAACAAGCTATTAGTTTAGCTAAATTGCAAGAGATGGCTATAGATAATGGCCAACAAAAAAGGAAGCTAATCCAGAGAAGTAATAATCCAACTCCCCTTCTACATACTCCTGAATTATCTTAGGACAATGGGGGAGAATATGGGAAGAACAAATACTTAAACTCATAGAACTAGTTCAGTGATACCATTTAAGTAATTATCTAGTAGAGAACTAGAGGAAAAAAAGAGTAAGGTGCTGTGTTTTTGATGTGATGAGAAAATACATACTAGGTCACCAATGTAAAATGTAGTCATTCAAGTTTGAAGTAGACTTGAACATGGGTCGGGCCGGGTTCGAGCCGTGCTGGTTCCATAATTACTAAAATTTAAGCTTGTTTAAGCCCGGCCTGGCCCGGCTAAAAAATATAGGCCTTAACTTTTGCAGAACCTGCCCAAATTTGATGACCTTTAACCAATGCCAGCCCAAGCCCACCCATATAGATTTTTTATTAAATAATAAATAAGTTATAAAAAAATAACAATAATATTAATATGTGAACATGAACAAATATTATTCTGCAAAACACTTTGAAATTAAAATACCAGATGCACATCTTAATTCATTCACAACAACTAAAATTCAAACCATTATAATCAATGACAATCGACAATAGATATACATTATATAAGTATATACAAAACTAATTAATACATAATTAATGCCAACTCAAAAGCATTGTATATATATACAAAAATAATTATTAAATGTATTTTATAATTTGGTCCGGGTGACACACCCTTTTGCATGTGTGTACCGCAAGTGCACAGGTTGTCGAAGTAATAAAATACCCTGGTGAGTGTGTAGTTGTATCCACAGGGAATAGTGCTCGGAAACATAAGTATTGCTATTTAACTATAGTGAAGATGATTCAAGAGTGGTGTGAACAATATCAATGCAAAAAGAAATAAAAGAAAATAAGTAAGAAACGCAAGAGAATAATAGGAGAGACAATCGATAGAAAATGGGGCACCCGGATATTGCTCTTTCTAGGACTATTGTTTCAAGTGCAAGACCAATCATTATGTTTCTAACTGATGTTTAATGAGTTGTCGAAATCCTATAACAAACAATCCCAAACCTAAGGTCAACTATGACTAACCCTACACTATGCCCCGGCGGAAAGGAGTACTCTTGACGCTTCACACTGTGTGGGGTTATAAGAAGCTCTAGAGACTCCAAGTGATAAACCCTATTCTCTAATATAGATCTAACTCTTTTGTCCAGGCGAAAGACCCCTAGTCACAATTAATCCCCAGCATTAAGAATTACTTCAACGTTTCACTTTATTTCTTGCACAACTAAGCCCACCGGAGTTTGTCTCTTAGCACTTCACACTATCATGACCGCAAAGAACTCTTGGAACGTGGAAGTAGGATAAATCACATCGGAAGGGAAAGGCGATGTTCCGCTACCTCTCAACTCACCCTCTCGACCCTCTCCAGCCTAGCTTTGTCTAACCCTCATGGTGTGTCACTTATCCACAAGGATTACCAAGATAGATTCTCAACCCTAGTGTCACTCTAAGGGAAAATCAATTCAACAAGCATTCAAGGTTGGAACTCAATTAAAAACATCAATTAAAAAATATAATGAAAAGTTAATGAAACAAAATCATCATAGGGTTTACAAGTCCAAGCACCCACTAGGGGTTTAGCTCTCCATGGAGCAAGATACAATCAATAGTGAATCAAATGCGAAAGCATGCAATCCATAAGTAAAACCCCTTTGTAGTCTGTATCGATGGTCTTGTAGAGTAGCCTCGTCTTCTCCAAGGGTTCCCTCGTCAAGCCTAGGGCACACCTCGCCGAATCGATGCCGACGAAAGCTCCCCCAATAACAATCTTCCAAAGGAACGCGGTGTCAAAGACCATAGAACCACTCCCAAGACCTAGCCAAAGCCTCTCCAAACTCTAGCCGCAAGCACTTCCAAAGGTGGGGAAAAGATGGGAAAAAGATCTTTCAAAACGTTTTAAGTCGCGGCTTAAATAGGGCTGGAATTGGGCATCCACATGGGCGTGTGAAATTTCCACACGCCCATGTGAATTTCCAAGAATTGAATTTCTGCGATCTGTGAACAGTAACTGCTATAGTATTTTTTCTACATTGATTTGCTACAGTAAACTTCTACAATGCTTCACCAAATATTCCCGAATCCACACTTTCATCGAGGCCACATGAATGGGCACACATCCATGTGGTAGATCGCATTGTGTCTTCAATAAAATCACATTTGACGAAGATCTTGCTAGTATCGCACAAGTCAGAACACATGATTGTGACTGCCTTTATACCCCTCCAATTTGTATGTTCGCTTGAGCACAATGGGAGCACAATGGGAGCACAATGGAGGTTGGCACACACTCACATGTTTTTGAGCACAACTTGTGTCTTCACATATGTTCAATCCAAGACTTCATCAAAAATTACATCCACGATATACTTTTGGTTCCTTTCTTCCACTATTGTCTCCACTACCTTACATGCACAAAAGAACACAAATTCACATGCATAAATGATAAAATCTGAGAAAAGTAATGCTCAATGTAAGAAAAGAATACTTTGTATACTAATACACAAGCACTTATCACCGGGCCAGGCCAGTACTTTTAACAATGAAAACTAAACCCGACCACTTTTTTTAAAATGACCTCCTTTTTTTGTCCAAGGCCCGGTCATTAGCCTTATATATTTGTCCAAGCCCTCCTAAATTTCAGGCGGGCCTTCGGGCTTGGGCGGCTAGCTCGGTCCTTAGACAAGTCTAGTTGAAAGTGTATGCTGATGAAAATTCAGAAATAGTGATGAGTGTACAATGTTCTATTATTTCAAATCACTTTGTACACTTATTTGGCTAGTATTAGGAACATATTATAAAATTCGATGCTAAACTAATGAGGTTTTTGGTTAGTTGTATTTGAAAATGCAGTGGATTTTCAAATATAGAGGGCGTTTGGTTGGATGTAGTTGAAAATGCAGTGGATTTGTATTTGGAAATCCTTAGATTTGTAAATTCAGAAAAGTCAAATCTAGTGTTTGGTTGGATGTATTTGTGATACTGGATCACAGAATTTTGTGTTTGGTTGGAGGGATTTGTAAATTTGCATTTGAAAAACATGTGTTTGGCTTGATATATTTTGCTTGGATTACATGTTATGATCACCCATGTTGAGGTTACCCCCACCCTAATATTATAAATAATTAATATATATTATATAATTAATATAATTAATATATACTTAATTTATTTTAATAAAATATAATATATTAATTATTTATTAAAATAATGGATATAATATAATATATCAATTTTATATTATATTAATAGATAAAGATGTTAAAAAAAATTTAAAGATAAAATCTCACTATATAAATTTTTCAAATATGTTTTAAATTTTTTTAAAAAATTTTAGTTATTTATTTTGAATTTTAATTATTTAAATATATTAATTATGATAAAGTTTAAAATATTTAATTGTGATAAAGTTAATGTTGGAGATAGTGGGTTAGTTATTTTAAACAAATTTTTTTTAATCAAATATTATAAAAGATTTTAAATTATGAAGGATTTTTAAACAAATATTTTAGTGGTGGGCATCGTAATCCTCAAACTTGATAAGCTAACCACACACATGTGGTAGCCTAACCCCACAAGCGTGGTAAAAATATTTGATTTAAAAAAAAATCTTTGTTTAAAAAAAATTGATTTAAAATTTTTTAAAAATTTGAAGTTGGTTAACATTTGAATCTTTGATGTTTTATTATTTTTTTCTTATCATGTTTGTTAATATACGATTAAAGTTAGTGAGTTATTGAAATTAAATATCCATTTGTAATAATAAAGTAAATTTAATGTAGTTATTACATACAAATCATGAAAAACTAATAGAGATGTCTGATTGGGAAAAGATTATATATGAAAAATAATGAAAAACTATAAGACTAGGAACTTGAACAAGTTACATCACCCAGATTTACAAAAATAGACAGGTTGATGATGATTATTACTGGAAAAATTCAAATAATAAATTACAATTGAATCAATCAAATCTACATTATAATATAAGATAAGACAAAACTTATGATAATTTAAATCATGCATAATATGATAAACATACAAATGGAAGAAAATAAATACTGCATGGATTCTATTTAAGCATACAGCCAAGATATTCAATCATACATAATTTGATAATAGAAAATAAAAAGATACATCAAAAAGTGGCCATTCAACAATGTTACAAAATTTAACATACGAACATGTCAATATAACTACTTGTTCGCCCATATCTCAGTTGCAATTTGATCACGACGAGCATCCCACTCTTGTGCTTCTTCTCTTTGGTCCTGAGCAGTGGTTTGTGAAACACATTGTGGTACCCAATCTTCCTCCAAAGGAATAAATTCATCCTGACCGCCGGTGAGGATGAAGTTGTGTAAGGTACAACATGCCAATATGAGATCCACCTATGTCTTGAATGGGATAAAAAGGCCTAGAAGCGAGGACCTTGAAGCGGTTCTTTAAACAAAAGAGGAAGAAAATAACACACTGAGGTAGATAATCCATGGAGAATCACTGAATTAAGAAAATATAAATAATGAAAGTGGTAGTTGTGTAACTTGAAAAGAATTGCGCAATAAGTATGCATGATACAATTGGACGGGAACCATAATTTATAAGTCCAATATGTTTAATAACACATGTAACTAATCAACAACGCGATGGCATGCATGCAACATTCATCTATTCAATGTTACACATGTTTTACCAACTTTTAAAGACAAATTTAAAGCCTCAAAATGTAGCAATTTCTCCTCATTCTTAAAGACAAATTGAGAACCTCAAAATTCAGCAGTTCCTTCTCATTCTTTCTCAATATAAGTCATGACTTTTGAATAAGACTATTGAATTTGTCATGTTTCACAAGTCTAAAGTCTTGTGTGCAAGTCAAGCATTCCCCATTACAACAAAGTAATATATTGCTTTGTTAATGCTAGTCTTATGTTTAAAAAGAAGTGAATTTCCTTAAGATCCGCCATATATATATATATATTTTCATCAAAGTTATCAAACTAAGTGCTCATCCTTAGAGAATCTATAAATACATCTTCTCAAGGATAGAAAGTTTCACTTTTCTTGAGAGTTTTGCAAGAGTTGTGAAATATTGAAAGGAGATGAATTTATGCAGGAGAGGAAAACTAGTTGTAGGATTAATGCCAGTTCTCATGGTGATAGTTGGGAACTCAACACAAATTGTTTATGCAATGAGGCCTTTACAAAGAAAGAAGTGGTATGAAATGGTTTGACTGAGAAAAATCCATCCCAAAGGTTAGTTTTCCTTATAATTATTAATACAAAAGGCCTCATGCCCTGCTGCACTTGCTTCAGTTATTGATCACCAGGACTAATGTAGAACAGGAAAAAACTGAGCAAATTTGAAGATGGAAAAGGACTTTGACATTAAAAAGTTCAATCATAGTTAAATAGGCTGGAATCAAAGGATGCCAATGGATTGATAGAGGAAGAATAACTACCTTACAGGATTAGATAAAAATCAACAGCAACATGCCTTGGGCATGAGATCAATAAATCTAAACAAAACAAAACTGGCTATGATGTAGATGGGCTTTTCAAAGTTTAAAATCTACCACATCATCAATAACACAAATCTGCATGATTTTGATGGCAAGAACATAAAAAATAAATCTAGGAGAAGAAAGTTTCACTTACAAAGAGAGATACAAAAACTCAGGCCTCCTACATTGTGAGTCCAAAGAAGAAAGATTCAATATCAATGACTGAAAGATTGAGCTTTTTTTCAGAAATAAAAAAATAAAAATAATAATTTGGATGAGTTAGAAGTGAACCATTTATTCCTCATTTCTTTCTAAGATTTTTTATTTATTTTTTAAATATCTTTCACAAATCAAGCACGAATCAATAACCATCAAAATATCTTTCACAATCTGATGACAAATAGTACCAAATGATAAATGAAACTAGAGGGTTTATAATAAATAAATAAGCTTACATTAGAAAGCATCCAAGACATGAAAATATCCAAAAAAAATTGAAAAATAAAAAGTAGCCAAAAAATAAAAGCAAAAGAAGATGAAGTAGAAGAGCAAGAAGAATGTGAGATTTCTCACTTTTGCTCCTTGGAAAGCGCTGTCATCGTACTCTTCGTTAACTTCTCGAAAATTAAAATATCACCCAAAAACCTAAAATTAAGATCACCAAAAACCCAAATAAAAAATTTTAAAAAATTAAACACCAACCCACAAAAAATGGAGAAGAAGATGGAGGAAAAGAAGACGAACAATCAAAAGAAGGTGTCACCGTTGTTGCTCGGCCAACGATGTCAGCAATTGGAGGAGAAAAGGTTTTGGAGATGAGGATGGCTAGCGATGAGAAGAAAGGGATGGAGCGTGAATGGAGGAAACTCTATGAACTCAGTGAATCCTCTATGTGAGTCTCATGTGAGGATTCAACTTCATGATTTTTGGAATTCGTACCATTTTGTCGAATCTCCAAATCCCTCGATTTTTGGGATCTGAAATACACGATTTCAGAATCCTTTTGAAACATACAGAGGATTTCGAAATCCAAGTATTTTGCAAACTCCAGACATATATATAGGTGCATTTGTAAATTCTTGGTTTTGAAAATACAGGAGGGTCAAATTCGAAAACAGTGGTTATCAGATTTGAAAAACTGTCAATTTTAATTTTGATGTATGTTTAGAAGGATTTGTTAATCGAATTTTGAAAAACATGTGTTTGGTTGATGTATTTTAAGAGCATTCCCATTTTGATAACTCGTTAAGTTTAGTTAATTATAATATACACTAAATAGAATTTATTAACAGATGAATAAGAACAATTATGTATATAATCACTTAATTTAATAATTTCAATTATATATTCTAGTACAATTTATTGTTATTTTTAATAATGAAATTAAATATATCACATAATTTTTTTATTAAGTACACAGTAAAACACAAATTGTATTTTATTGAATCAAAATTTGTAAAAAGAATCCTTTATTACATCATATTAAACCAACATACGAACAACATATAATTTTTATGATAACTCAAGAATTATTTTAAAATTGAAACATTTTTCATTCTACAATATAAGCAATCCAAAACAATCAAAATTAAGCAATCCAAAACATTAGGATATCTCATGTGGCACACTCACATGATTCAAAAATTAGGCAATCCAAAAAGTCTTTTCATTCCACATGATACCAAAGTAATGAACATTAGGGAGTCTCACATAACATACTCAAACGCATGATTCAAATGTACCAAACACACAAGATATGTAAATACATATGTATGATAGATTCACATCCCATTTACATATTCAATCCACATGATTAAACATTGCTAGCCATAGGTAAAAACACAAATTTAAACACATGCTATGACATGATCTTCATCACAACTTTCAAAAGCACTAGGCACTTTGACATCAACCTAGAAAACCCAAATTAATTCAAAAATAAAAATAAAAGTCAGGTCATATGCAAAATTAATTTAGATGAGATTAAAAAATGGTTAGTAGCCATTAAAAGGAAGAATTTCTTACCATTTCGTATACTAAATGTCCTGACCAATTAGTGGAAAAATCAACCAAACATTGCGAAAGTCCTCTACATGACAAAAAGTTCGAGCTCTTTGCATCATTGGCACATCAAATGCTCATACACCATAACAACTTGCTCGATGGAATACCCACAATGTGTCAACTTGATACACTCATCTTGAAGCTCTCTTGCAGGCTTATCGATCAATCGGACCTAACTAATTCAAATGTATTCTTAATAGTAGTGGTCAATTCACAAATTGCATCATCAACGACATTTGCCTTACACTTGCCTTCTCACTTTTTCCTTTGTATTGGGCTGTTGTTGATGCAGGCTAGAGGTATTAGCCCGACTATAAAATTTGTAGGGGAGGCATTGACCAATGCACCCACGCCTCTAAAAAGACATATCATGAACATGCCTCGGCAAGAAAGAATCCTTCGTGCATTGTGTCATCACTCTATTTGTGTACCAATTCGGTTTCCAAGTCGACAAGATAGTTTGACAGAGATCTTGATCATTACCACATATAGTCTAGATCAAGTCATAGTTCTTAATGGGGCTTGTTTTAAATATGGCTCATCTTCGGCATGGATCTGTAATTCAACAATTAAATGTTAGTAATATTAATTACACTAATCAACTAAAACCACAATATAAAAAATAACATGTACCTTAATGTAGTCCCTATACTCAGCATCATCCATGATGATCTTTTTGATGTTGTCATCCCATCCCATGCCACTCATTTCTTTTAATTTTTAATTCTTGGCCATCTCCTTATTATTGTCCTGAGATGATTACTTACATTGACCTCTGTGACTACCACGTCAAATGCATCTTTCATGGCTCGAATAGCATTATGAATTTCTTATGGTTTAAAGCCCTTATCTACTTTCAAACCTTCTTCAACTTGGTTGGCCATGAATCTTATAAAATACCAGCTTTCAGTTGATGTCCATCTTTTATTTCCTGATGCCTTTGATGTAGTCTTTTAAGTTGATGATGTTTGGATTCCTTGGGATGCATTATATCCCTCCATTCTATAATAATGATCACCTACCACAACATAAGAAAGTTAATCAATAATAGGAATAAAACATCATATATAATTTGTATAGATGCATAAGTTATCACACATGTGATCATCAAGCTACAAAACATGGTGCATAATAGACTAAGCTTGCTTTGCCAAATTCATCAAGCTACAAATAAAAATGCAACATATAATATAGGGACATGGCTTTAGTTCATCGGAATTTAACTTGAAATATAGCTATTTATTTGCCTACATGTCGGATGCTATTTTATCACGGCGAGCAACCCACTCTTGTGCTTCTTCTCGTTGTTCCGTAGTAGTGCTTTACGAAGACCGTTGTGGTACCCAATCTTCCTCAGAGGGTTTAAAATCATCTTGACCTCCACTAATGATATAATCGTGCAAAATACAACATGCCAACACAAGCTCTGCCTGTGTTTTAAATTTGAAAAAAAAGGCCTAGATGCAAGGATTTTAAAGCGACCCTTCAAAGAACAAAACGCGCTCTCGATGGAGGTACGTGCAGATGAATATCGTAGGTTAAAAAGTTCTTTAGGGTTTACAGGTGTTCGTGAGCCAAACTCTTTCAAGTGATACCTAACACCCGTATAAGGGGGTATAAAGCCAGGTCTTGTGGCATATCTGGCATCGACTAAATAATACTTTCCTAATTACAAAAAAAAAATTTAGTCTTTGAAATCTTCACACTCAACATAGTTTTCATTTCGTGTTCTTTCTAGTGCATCATGAAGAACCAAAGAATCATGAGCCGATCCTTCCCAACTAGCAAGAACAAAAGTGAAGAGTAGGCTAAAATCTATAGCTACAAAGATGTTTTGTGTTGGGTAAGGTTTTCTTCCTCGAAATGATGTTATATCAAATAATGGGACAGAGGCATGAATATGTGTTCAATCTAGTGCCCCAATACAATCCTAATGTCAAATATTATATGTTAGAATTAATCTTTAAAGAAAATCAAACATTTGAAAATATAACACACTAACACCTTGAAGTAAGGATACAACGTGCTCCTTGATGCTATATATGAATGTGTTTACGTAGCTGGTGGCCTCACATATTCTTGTTGCAATTCACCGATTGTGAACAAGACGTGATTGAAGTATCTACTAATGGTCTCACCTGACCTTAAGAAATTATGTGCAATGACAAGATTACATTGGTTATGTCCTATCGTGTGTAAGAACATCAACAATTGCACAATTGCTCCTCCACGCATATATGTAATTATCACGTAGTAGTCTTTTTCCATGTAATATTGAGCATAGGTTGAAAAACGTGGACTTGTTCATGCGAACCATGCTGATACTAGTGGTATCATTTTCATCTATTAACAGAGATAAATATTTTTCTCTTATGTCTAGCCTTTCAAGTGATGGTTCTCTATAAATTCTACATCTTTTGTTTTGCACCAACAATAGCACAGTATAAGCTACGGCCAAAACTGTTACTTGTAATAGATATAATTCCTCATCCTCTTCAAAGTGATCCATCTAATACAATAACGATGGAAAATAAATAAAGTTTAGAGTGTAAGACAAATAGAAAATATATTTTATACAATGAAATCATTAACTTCTTGATATATAGGAACATTAATCCTTTACATGGACTATTAACTAGTGAATAACATATAATAAGATAAGATGTTGCCATTTCTAAAGCCATGCAATAAGAACAACATGGAGATGTTAAAAGTAAAAAAAAATAATTAATTGAATATATACTGTATTAAAACAATTTGAGGGATTCTAGTTCATCAATTGAAAAGTTTTTAAAATGCGATGAGTTTTTAGGTAATTAAAAACATATTTAACGCATTTATTTTATTTTAAGTTTTGTATTTTTAAAATACTAATTCTCATTTGTATATCTTGTACTTTTACATGTTTTATTCAGGAAAAATAAAATAGATTTGTTTTTAATAAGGTTTAAAATATATTTTAAACATGATGGTACGTAACAATGAATTAAGGCTGTGTTTGATTGGCAACATGAAAAATGGCTGGAAAAGAAAATTTTCCATGGAAAATTTTTTCAGAGAAAACTTTTCCATGGAAAATGAAAAATAGTCGTTTGATTGACATTATTTTCTAGCTAGAAAATCAAAAAAAAATTATGGAAAATTCAGATTTTGTTGTTTAATTGCTCTTATTTTCCATGGAAAATGTATGGAAAATGTAACATTTTCCATGAAAAAACCCACATTTGTTGTTTGATTGTGTTTATATAGAAAAAAAAAAGAGAAGGAAGAGTTTTAATTTGAATAAAACTTTAATCTTTATCTCTACTTGAATTAAATTCGAGTTAAAACAAAATTTGGGGGATAATGATCATTAGGGCTTATCCATGCTTGATTTTTTCAAATTAAACTTGTTTTAAAAAAAGAGAGAAAAAATTTATTATTGGATAGTGATAAAAAAAATAATAAAATAATAATAAAAAAATGGTAATAAACACAAAATGTCAAAAAAAAATAATAAATAAATAAATAAATAAATAAATAAATAAATAAAAATAATAATAATAATAATATGTTTGCGCTGCATGAGATAAGGATCGTAATTTTAAATTTTAAAATCCAAAATCTTGTTGGTTAGGAGAATAAAAAAATTTTAAGTTTAAACTCCTTGATTTTGGTAACAAAAAATGAGGAGAGATAAAAAACATGGGAGAGGAAGTATGCTCTCTTGGAGGGGTGGGGACCGCCAGGTTAAAAAAAAGAGCATGACATGAAAAGAAGAGGATCTCTCTCTCTCTCATGGAACCGAGGTGAAAAAAGAGGTGGGCTAAGTTCTTCTTCATGGTGGGGGCTGCCGGAAAAAAAAAATTCAGCATGGTTCTTTTCTCCATGGTGGGACCGGCGAGCATTAAAAAAAAAGAATTGCCATTTATGAGAGGCTCTATCTCTTTCTATGGTGGGACTCGGTACAAGAAAACAAAAGATTTTGATGGATGATGAGGCCCATTCTCTTTGAGGAATTATTCACGTATAGAAGGATGCATGCACGCTCTTGCTACTTCTCTTTCTTCTTGATCTCCCAACTCTCTCTCTCTCAAGGCCGTGGTTTTCATCAACAATCTCTCCCCAAGGCGTGGGCCAGTGACATGGCGCATTCAACAAATATATGAGCGGTCAAATGTCCTCCAATGGCTATCAATGGGTTACTGGACGCATCCCACAATGAAGCAGGCTATCCAAGACGATACACTCAATCGGAATTGCACTCTTTGATTAAGTGAGTAATGAATTGTATATGTGGTAACATGCTTTTATGTATCCATGGCATGTTTTCTCAATCAAAATCTCCATCTCATGCCTTGGTTTGTAGATTTTCCTCTAGTTAGTTTTTTTTTCTTTTTTGAACTTATGCTGAGTTCAAACATGCTTATGTAATTGTTAGTTATTTAAAAAAGAGAAGAGATGGCTACGGTATACATTTGTAGAAAGTTGGGCTTTTATGCAAAAATCCATAGAAAAAGAAAATGATGAAACAATTGAGGACATATATGCAAAAATGTGAAAATGTGTGAAAATATGAAAGCTTGAGGGTTTAACGGCGAAAGCCATGAAAAAAATGAAAATGTGAAAGTTTGGGGGGTTTATTTGTAAATTTTGATAAAATGTGAAAACAATGAAAAGTTAGAGGATCTAAAAAGAAAAAAAAAAGAAAAAGGGTTTTTAGCGAAGATGAGAGGTATTTTGGTAATTTCACAAGACCCCCTTAATCGACTGCTCTCCTTGAGAGGGCCTCTTCATTGCCTATTAACAATCACGGAAGTGGATGGGCTATTGAAGATTCTTTTAAAACTCTCTTTGAGCTCATCGTTCCGGTTTGAGACCATTGACTCTCTTTGTAGTGATGGCAAATCTCTTTGAGCTCATGGACCCTGTTTGAGACTATTAACTCTTTAAAGAGTGATAAAAAATTCCAAAACCCCTTACAACTCTCTTTGAGCTCATGGACCCTATTTGAGGCCATTGACTCTCTTTCGAGTGACGAAAAATTCCAAAACCGATAAAACTATCTTTGAGCTCATGAACCCTGTTTGAGGCCATTGACTCACTTAGGTGTGGTGAAAAATTCCAAAACCCATAAAACTCTTTTTGAGCTCATGGACTCTGTTTGAGGCCATTGACTCTCTTAAGAGTGATGAAGAAATTTCAAGATCTTCAAAAGCCAAACATTCTAAAACAAAAATAAAAGAAAGGAAAAAAATCAAATCAAAATCAAGGCATTAAAAAAATGATGAATCAACAGATGAGCTCAACAATCTCAAGATTACAGTGTTGAAGAGTTCATAAGTTGCAAAAAGTTTCACAAGCCTAAAGGCCGAAGCTTATGAAAAGTCAAATCAAGTTCCAAATCAAGTTCCAAATCAAATCAAAGAAAGCAAATTCAACAAATGAACCCAACAACCTTAAGGATGAAGAGTCGAAGAGTTCACAAGTTGTAAAAAGCTTCACAAGCATAAAAGTCGAAGTTCACGAAAAGCCAAACCATGTTTGTGATTCCTCAATGCAGAGAATCTATAACTTAAAGTCCATATCAAATTCAAGACAAACTCAAAACATCCAAGATAAACGAGCTCAACAACCTCAAAGTTAAAGTGTTGAAGAGTTCATAAGTTGCAAAAAGTTTCACAAGCCTAAAGGCCGAAGCTTATGAAAAGTCAAATCAAGTTCCAAAATCAAGTTCCAAAATCAAATCAAAGAATGCAAATTCAACACATGAACCCAACAACCTCAAGGATGAAGAGTTGAAGAGTTCACAAGTAGTAAAAAGCCGCAAGCATAAAAGCCGAAGTTCATGAAAAGCCAAACCATGTTTGCGATTCCTCAATGCAGAGAATCTATAACTTAAAGTCCATATCAAATTCAAGACAAACTCAAAACATCCAAGATAAATGAGCTCAACAACCTCAAAGTTAAAGTGTTGAAGAGTTCAAACTCAAAACACCCTCACAAGCCTGAAGGCCAAAGCTTATAAAGAAATCAAATCAAGTTTCAAATCAAATCCAAGATGCAAGTTCAAAGTCCAAGTCCCAAGTTTCAAACAAATCAACAAATGAGCTCAACAACGTCAGAGTTAAAGCATTGAAGAGTTCACAAGTTACAAAAAGCCTCACAAGCCTGAAGGCTGAAGCTTATAAAAAAAATCAAATCAAGTTCCAAATCAAATTCAAGATGCAAACTGAAAAGTCTAAGTTCCAAGTTTCAAACAAATCAACAAATGAGCTCAACAACATCAAAGTTAAAGTGTTGAAGAGTTCACAAGTTGCAAAAAAGCTTCACAAGCATGAAAGCCGAAGCTTATAAAAAAAATCAAATCAAGTTTCAAATCAAATTCAAGATGCAAAATCAAACATCCAAGTTTCAAATAAATCAACAAATGAGCTCAACAACCTCAAAGTTAAAGTGTTGAAGAGTTCACAAGTTGTAGAAAAGCCTCACAGGCCTGAAGGTCAAAGCTTATAAAAAGTCAAATCAAGTTCCAAATCAAATCAAAGAATGCAAGTTCCAAGTTTCAAACAAGTCAATAAATGAGCTCAACAATCTCAAGGATAAAGCGTTGGAGAGTTCACAAGCCTGAAAGCCGAAGCTTATAAAAATTCAAATCAAGTTCCAAATCAAGCCCAAGACACAAATCCAAATATCCAAGACACAACTTCACCAGTTTCTAAATCATGTTCAAGATGCATATTTCCACCGTTGACAAAGACCAAAAGTCAACAAAAGTCAAAGCGCGATTTTCGGCGAAATAGTCGGAAGAAGATAAGAGGCCACAATTATTATTACGTCAAGGTGATTAAATTCCAAACTTCTTGTACTTTCAACGAAGTCTATGAATTCATGAATAAAATTTATTTGTCAGAATCTGTTTCTTTCGTCACACTTATTTTCTTAATCGGAGGTTCATGTGACAATGTCCAGGGTAGTTAACATTAGGGGCTTGCCGCTAATGGAAGTCATAAACCCACAATCCCTTGAAGTCTACAAAATATTAAAATTTGATTTGTGATCCATGCTTTTTAACCGGTCATATCCCAAATTAAAGACCGGGTGGAAAGAAAGGAGCCCACAGATTGCATCAATTTTCCCTAGAAAAAAGTCACATTTTTCATGAAAATTTATTTTAAAAATTATTAAAATTGTTTGAGTAGAACTTGAAGTTCAATTAATTATAAACAACGCTATGTGGAATTGAATCTTACTATTAAAACGCCTCGGGATCTGTTAACTAATCTGGATAAATTTATTTAAAATATTATCAAGTTATATAATTTATCTTTTTTTTTCAAATTTAAAAAGAAAAGGAAAAACATTGAAGTTGATCCTCACACATTATTTTTTCACATAACCCCTTACGTTTTTCTTGGAAAAATTTTCCCAGAGTGGAGGTAGAAAAAAATTTTCACTGATTTGAGGAAAAATAGGGTCACGTGATGGAGTTTGTGAAAAAAATTTCTACGGAAAATTTTGGCAAATAAACAGCCTATTTAGCTGAAAAATGACATGTGGAAAATTTTTTCAGGGAAAAAAAGCAATCAAATATAGCCTAAGTGGGGAAAAAATAATTATTTTGTATTTTTTAAATTTGTTTAAAATTGTGATACTACTTGGTGTATAGTTTTGCTTTGCATTTAGGTGTATATTTTTTTATTTTACATTTAAATTTTATAAAAAATTTAAAAATTTAAAGATCAAGACCAACCACGTCCAATCAATTATGAAGCCTTGAAAATTCTCAAATTAATTAACAAACTCATTTTTTTAACCCATTTTTTTAATATATTATATATTGATGAACTATCAACAATTTACATAATTTTTTTTAAATAATTCCAATCGGACTATCAATTGGAGTTTTTAAAAAATTATTATTATTTAACCCTTTTTTTAATATATTATATATTGATGAACTATCAACAATTTACATAGATTTTTTTAAACAATTCCAATCGGATTATCAATTGAGTTTTGGTATGATTAAAATTATTATTTAAAATTAAATTTTAATTATATTTATATTTCAAATTAACCTTATTACTTCCATAAGATTTATACAAGTAAGTGGTTAGAAGAACAGAATGAAAGTTTAAATAATAATTTTAAATATAAAGCTAATAAATCTTACCTAATTGTTAAACAAACCATGCTATTAAATAAAAATTTATAAACATAACATTAAATAAGAGAATAGATGGCAATAGCTAAGATTAAAAAATATAAAAAAATTTAACCTGATGGTTCAGTTATGGTGAAGGAGAATAACCCGAGCAGCGTGTGAGGAGGAAGCGACTTTGTTATGCAAAAGGAGAACAACCAAAATGGCTCAGTTATGGTAAATGATAATGACAAAACGGTTCAGTTATGGAGATCAAGGAAACGGTTGGATCTGGAGGCACACATCATAGAAACATATTATTATAACTGAAAAACAAGAACAAATTTATAATCTCATTACCGATGAAGGAGGACGATGACTAGATTGATTCTGGATCTGGAGAAGCAAGAAGGAAATGACCGAGACACAAGACAAATCAGTGCCAAAATGATGGAGGAAAGGAAAGAGATCGGCTCTATTCCGGATCTGGAGATGCAAGAAGGAAATGACCATATCACTGCTAAAATGATGGAGAAAAGGGAAGAAATTGGCTTACTGTGATCTGTCCTCATTGTGCTCACATGTTTTGTCCCCATCGTTCTCAAACATAAATCCCTCATGTGATTATCATGTGAGGGATGTTAGAATTCGGGATTTTGTTTTACGGCCAAGTTGGCTGTAAAACAAAACCCCATAAATTCACTGTTTGGCTGGATTTGGATTTGCTACAGGAAAATAAAGTTCTTCAAAACAAACAATGGATTTTGTGATGCATGGGATTTGGTTTTACATGGATAAGAAAATCATGCCAAACAATCACACTCTTAGTGTATTTTGTATCCTCAAGCTTTGGGCAGTGTGAAAAGATCAGAGAGAACCCAAAATAAACATTCTAGACCCTAAATAAAGAACTTGGAGCTTTCTTAGTATCAATAGAACAAGGATAAAGCAGACTGGATGGCTTACAGATAGCTTACGGCCTTATGGGAATCCTTACGAGCATAAGTCCTGCCCATAAGGATTTCCATAGGCTGTAACACATACAAAAGACCTTATGAATGGGGATTATGGTAGTAAGTGTTCCCATAAGGGTCATAATCTATCTTCTCTAGTTCCTTACGACCACGTCCTTATACCCGCAAGCAGCTCGTAAGCAACCAAGCATAAATAGACTTGATGAGGATTTTTAGAGAATTTTTTGGATTTCTTTTACTTTTTTCTTGGAGACGAAGCTAAGGTAAAAAGGAGACGAATCTTCAGGGCTCAAGGGGCTAATTTAGGAGGAGATTTGGATCCACATTCAAGAGGAGAGTTGATCGTAGCTATCAAGCTCATCTTAGCGGTGTTCGTGGAAGTTTACCTAGGGTTTCTTTGGTGATTCATCTTCGACACACGATTAAGAGAGGGTTTTTATTGCTTTCAATGTCTCTCATCATGTCTTGTTGTTTGAATAATTGCCCTCCACTGATGGAGGGCTAATTTGTTTGATATTTAGGTATAATGAACTCTAGTGTTTACTTACTTATTTTCCTTATTCCAATATATTATATTTGAATCTAATTGCGTGTTTGAATGCTTGATTTCTATTTCGGCGAAAAGCCTAGTTATCATACTTTATGTGCTTTGTGACGAAAAGAAATTCTCGCCTAGCATAGATATGTCGTGATTAGAGAGAATTGTGAGTAAGCCTAGACATAAGGTACTTAATTTGGAGACCTCATCTCCCTCAATTCTTCCGAGTGAGTCAATGAGTATCTCCGTGCTCTTTGCAGTCATGTAGAGTAGATTTTAGGCGAAATCACATCTCTACTCTATAGATTTTGTATTAGGGGTAATCTCTCCTCAAAAGAGATATTATCTTGGTAAGAGATTCTTATTAGTCCATAGTAAGGTTTCATAGATTGTTAATGTGATTGTGTATATGACTGTATTAGCTCTGCATCGTTTCAGTTACTCTTCACCCTCTACCGATTAGTTTAGTATGATTCAGGAAACCTCTCGGTTCAAATAGGATTGCATACTTGGATAACCTTTGTGTTGCACTTTATCAAACCCTAGAGAGATGCTATGCCCGAACATTGCCTCATCTTTTGATTTTCCTCCTGCTTAATTTTGTATTTCTTGCTTTTACTTTCTTTTATTCACACACATTAGTCGATTATTTAGGCAAATTTTCATAAATAGGGTTACCACTAGTAATCTTATTCTTCCTTGTTGACCAACATCCTATTTTCACTTACACTTTATTACACGATCGGCGAGTACACTTGCATCACTATTAAATAGAAAGATGTGAAGAAGAAAAAAATTCCACTGAAATGGAATTAGTAGATAAAGAGATAGTATCTCTTATAATATCGTTGAATATACTGGTTGGAATACCATCATTAGAAGATTACAATACAATGAGAGCCAATGGAAACTACTATACTATTGAGAAATTGTACCATGAAATTGCTAATAGTCCTCTAGCGATTGTGGATGTAGGTGATAGAAATACAGTTCAGTGTGATAGAATTTGTACAGGTTTGAAATGGAGGATGCAGGTAGTTGACTTTCAAGCCGATTTGTTGGTATTAGCTTTAGAAGAATGGCAAATGGTTCTAGGAATTCAGTGGTTGGTGCTCGTAGGACTCATTTAGTGGGATTTTAGAAGGTTGAGAATAGTGGAATTCACTACTAGAAATAAAAAAGTAAAACTGTGAGGATTACCACTGCCAAGGCTTCAATTGATGCAAGAAAAGTCCTTAGTGAAAGCATTGTAGCGTCTAGCAGAATTATGCGATGTACACCTTTGTTCTTTAATGGAGAATGCTAGAGAAATCAACATAAATATGAGTAGTGGCAAGAGGAGGAACAATTGGATTTGGACCAATATAATCAATTAAATGAGTTGTTGCTAAAATATGAGGGAATTTTTAAGGAGGCTAACTTTCTTCGTCTAAACTTTTAATTAGATTAAAAAACTTTTTTTAATGATAAAATTGTCACGTCAATGGGGATGGACGGAAAATGAGACGAACGTTGGAGTGAGGGACTAAATTTAGCCAATCTGAATAATAGAGAGATCTTTCAAGGATAAATTGTATTAGATGGACTAAAGGGAGGGATTGAGTAAATTACAAGGACTAAATAAGGTAAAAGATTAATGGGGTTTTATAATGAGACAATTGTTGCAATTATCTCATAATCAATACTTTTATCATAATTTATATAATTTTTTATTCTAAATACATTGTTAAATGAGATATATATAAAAAAATTATAACTAAGCCTGTGTTTGATTGACAACATGGAAAATAGATGGAAAAGAAAATTTTACCATGGGATATTTTTCCATGGAAAAATTTTACATGGAAAATGAAAAAAATAGTTGTTTGGCATTATTTTCTAGCTAGAAAATAAAAAAAAATTATAAAAAATTCAGATTTTGTTGTTTGATTGCTCTTATTTTTCCACGGAAAATGTAAAATTTTGCATAAAAAAACCTCATTTGTTGTTTGATTGCATCAGTTTTCCCTGGAAAAAGTCATATTTTTCATGAAATTTTTTTTAAAATTATTAAAAATTATAAACAACGCTACGTGGAATTGAATCTTAACATCAAAATGCCGCAGGATCTGTTCACTGGATAAATTTATTTAAAATATTATCAAGTTATATAATTTATTTTTTTTAAAAAAAAATAAAAGAAAAGGAAAAACTTTTCTTTTAAAAATTTTTAAAAAAAAGTAGCCCCTTACGTTTTCTCTTGGAAAACTTTTTCAGGGGTGGAGGCAAGAAAAATTTTTCAATGATTTGAGAGAAAATAGGGTCACGTGATAGAGTTTATGAAAAAAATTTCACGGAAAATTTTGGTAAATAAATAGCCTATTTAGCTGAGAAATGATTAGTGAAAAATTTTTCAAGGGAAAAAAGGACAATCAAACACAGTTTAAAAGATTTTTTTTTAAAATTATCTTGGAATAAAAACTTTCTTATCAATTTAATAAATTTTTAAATTAATTATTTATTAATATATATTTCAAGAAAAAGTATAATTTTACGTTAATAACATGTTTAAAAATATGCAAGATTTAGAAATTCTATCAGAAAAAGAAGTACACAAAAATATTATAGAAAGAATTATGATCTCATTACCAATGTCTGAGAGTGATTTTAAGCTTGAAGCTACTTACATTGACAGTTAAAGACTCCACTGGATGCTGCCAAGCTTATTCAAAATGCAAAATTTCAAGCAAAATCCGGAGATATAAAAAAAGATTAGATCTTTGGATATCAACCTGAAGTGTGCAGTGACATTTGAAAGGAAGCCATTGATGCAGAGTATCATCTTTTAGTTCTCCGGGCACCACACCCAATCTAACCATTGTGTAATTGTTGGATGCACCGCTTGATTGTGAACTGGCAAAAGTTTCAAGAAAAAAAGAAAAAATTCAACCTTTTTTTTAATAAAAAAAACCAAGAATCAAAAACAAATTAAGGAATGATGAAAAGAGAACTACCCAATGAAGTGACAAGATAGTCCTTGGCTTTTGGTTTGGGTGGGATCTTTGGAAGCCATAGCTGTGAAATTGTTGTTAAATTTTTGTTCGGAAGCTCTGTTCGAAAGCTGGGGACTTCTTGGTGGTGGTCATAGAGGAGTGGATATGGGAGAGAACAATGTGGAAGAAGGCAGCGGTGAGATTTGGCTGGAGATTGTAGAGGACTCATTTGGTATTTGGAAGATAGCTATAACTATTTTAGTTATTTTTAATTATCATTATCATTTTATATAATACAGAGAAATAAAAGAAATTATCTTCATCTTTCTAAATCATTCCCATGTTCTCTTTTCTGTTATATCCCCGGAAGGAGGGGTGGGGATCTCTTTGGTGGGAGATAGGGGGTGTTGGCATGAGGAGGAGAGGAGGTGGAGCAAGAGAAGGTGCCGGCGAGATGCAAGGATGGATCAAGGAGAGAGAAGCGGAGAGAAGAAATATATCTAGGTATAAGATGGGAAAGGGTAAACTGGGACTGGGAAAAAATAGGTATTTAATGATTACTGTAAAATTTCTAGGTTTTTTAAGTCACTTTGAAACTATAGAGAATCTAATTAATTTTTCTCTCTCTGTATATATATATCAACCCTTGAATTACAATAAAAATAAAAATAAAAATAAAAATAAAAATAAAAATAAAAATAAAAATAATTGGGAGATAAAATACTCAGTAAAAGAAGGGTGGAGACTGCGGCGGAGGAGGGATGGGGTTGCACGACGATCTCCTGGGTGGCGCGGGTGGCGCGTACGGTGGAGACCGCGGCGGAGGAGGAGATACGGGACAGAGACACGTTTTCTCTCGCTCCCGACAAGTTGGAGGACCGTTGAGAGGAGGCGGAGGTTGACGGTTTTCACGTAGTAGCTTCGTGCGACCAGGTACAACCTTCGCTTCGGTTGCCAGTCCTCCAAAGGAAGGGGAATCAGTGGGGTCTGAACAACCAAAGGCAGCGATGGAGGAAGGGGGGCAAGGTGGAGCTCGGGTGATGGTGGCCAACCGGAGGAATAGACAGAGCTCGCCTTTGGACTCGCTTAGCTCTCCGAAGACGGAGGGCTCCTTGGCGGGCAGCAAGCGGCAGCGCTTGCCGCCTACCTGCGGACACTGTCTCCGCTCTACACATAGGACCTCGGAGTGCCGGCACCTTCTGATGTGTAAGCGATGTGGACGAGCAGGACATATGGCTTTTGGGTGCCGGGTGGAGCTGCCATCACCGCCCAGACGGAGAAGGGCACGACCACTAGCCAAAGCTAGATGCTCAGATTTGGGGAATCGTTCTGTGGCGCCCCCGGTTAACTCTAATCGAACGGCGGTGGACCGTCTTCATCCCCAGAAGATTAATATCTCGCTGTCATTGACGCAGGTTACAGTGAGGTTGAGGAAGGATTTGGCGAAAATTATCGTCCTCGATGTCATCTCTGGATAGACGAGTGAAGAGATTTTGCTGGAGTTCCTTCCCGGGGCTTTGAACACGCCGAGAGTTGAAGCGGTGTATGAGTTTCGGGGAAACTCCTTCCTAGCAACGCTGTGCAGCAAGGAGGAAGCAATCAAGGCCAGTAAGCTCGCGGAGCTCAGCTTACCATCGAGAATGGGACCGTGCGTCGTTTCTATCTCGCCGTGGACAGTGGAGGTCGGCTCTGTTGGTTCGGCATCGGGTAGAGGCCAGGTCCTTCTTATCTGGAACCTCCCGCTTCATGCGTGGACTTGGACGGTGCTGGTGGAGTTGTTGAAGCTGATCGGAGAGCTGGTGGCGATTCCTCAACCGAGCAAGCCCCACAAATCTTTCCTTTCGGTTCTGGTTAGATGTCATCATCGAACGTCTCTGCCGTTTGAGGTTTCACTAAGCTTCGGGATGAGGAGATTCATTGTCCTGATAACTGATAATCGGTTACCCTTCCCGAATTTCCGACGTGATTTGGAGAAGTCCTGTTACCCTTCGACAGTGCTGGAGTGTGAACGAGAGGCGGAGGCTTTGGGTTGGCCTAAATTCACACATGAAATCTCTAAGGAAGCCAAAGGAAAGGAAGTG
The DNA here is from genome assembly GCF_009730915.1 of Dioscorea cayenensis subsp. rotundata. Lineage (NCBI taxonomy): Eukaryota > Viridiplantae > Streptophyta > Magnoliopsida > Dioscoreales > Dioscoreaceae > Dioscorea > Dioscorea cayenensis. The sequence goes on along the minus strand of NC_052479.1, from coordinate 27,264,753 downwards.
AAAGATCCTCAGAATGCGGAGATAGGCAAGGAGCAAATAGAGCGGCGATGGAGGCCGAGGACACAAGTCGCGGAGACTCGTCCGGTGAGCGATGCTCCCGGGGTCCAGATGTCTCGTGATAACTGTGGTGGCACACTGCCGGCTTCTGTTCCTTCGTTGAATATGACTGTAGAGACCCGACCGGTGAGAGCTTCTCCCGGGGTCTCGTTGCTATCCCCGGCCTCCCTGGTGGGTGGTAATCGTGAGTCCGGCGATCACCGTGAGAATGGAAACGACAAAGAACTCGTTCGGTCCATTGGTCCTTCACCACTGGATGGCGAGCTGAGATATTTGGAAAAAACTGGGGGTTCAGAGATGTTGCATGGGGATGCATGCGCCTCGTCAAACAAGCCCCTCGCTGTCGAGCAGGGATTGGTCAAGGTTGCCTTAGACCCAGGAGACAAGGACTGTATCCTAGGTACGAGGCCCCATGACGAGGTTGCTCAGGTGGTTGGTAGCTTGCAGGTGGCGTGCGCTGATGAAGGGCGGAGTACTGATCCCAGGGCGCCATCTCTTATTTAGTTGAGTGGGCAGCCAGTTGAGAAGCCCATAGAGCTTGATGGGCCTTCTCCTATAATTCCGGGCCTGGGTGAGGCGTTGAGTGTTATTGGGGCGTCTCGGCTGAATTGTGTGGAAAGGAAACTGGGCTTGAGTTAGTTGGGCCAAATAACAAGGAGATTATAATTGAAGAAGGAATTCTTGTTAATGATGGGAAGAATAGCTCATGTTGTGACCCTACAAAACCAAAGGTTGAATTTAATCCTCCACCAAATTTTAAGTGGGCTTTTCTCCATGGGTTTTAGACCCTTGTCCCGACTATGTTCTCAGCTGACACTACTGCTAGATCAGTTAATGATTCAGGGTCTAACCCGCTTGATCAACTTGAGCCATGGGAGGGTGATCAACAGGATGATAACCTACAGGGAACTGATATCCATGAGAATAAAGAATCTGAATAAGAGACTTATAGCACTGATAGCGGACATACTGATGATTCAGGGTCTGACTTCGAGGAGATGGTTCGCAGATTGCTGCTTAATGGTCAAGCTGATGACCCAAGTCAGGGAACCAGAAGAAGTGAACGCAGGAAAAAATCCTCACCTAGATGGAACGAGGAGGCGGGTTTTGTTTCACAGCCACCCTGTTCAGTGAAGAAGAAGGGGATCTCTACCTCGCCTTTAGAAGGTACTGCTTCCAACCCTCTTCTTATTTCGGAATGGACTGATGTCCAATTGCTTAATTATTGCAACGCCTGTGGTATTTCCTTTGATACTCTGCATCATCAAGAAAAATGTTTTGCACATATTCGCATGCTTGAATCAACTCGTTCAGTCACCCTAGGTGATGGGGAGAGGACCATTCTGTTGAGGTCCTCCTCAGGAAATAACTAGTGCTTTTATGAACATTATTAATTGGAATGTGCGTGGACTAGGACCGCCTTCTAAGCGTTTCCTAGTTAAAGATTTTCTTAATCTCCATCATGCGGATATTTGTTGCTTACAAGAGTCAAAATTAAGTAGTGTGGACATGACCCTGTGGAGATCCATCGGTGGGTCTCGTCTTGAGCATTTTGCTTTCCTACCCGCCCTTGGTTCTGCGGGGGGAATTATTGTGGGTTGGAACAATTTGCTATTTGAGGGTAATGTGCTTCATGTTGGCTCTTTTTGCCTATCTGTCGAATTTAAAAATAGGGCAAATAATATTACCTAGGTGTGCACTTCTGTATATGGACACAATGCTAGGAACCTGAAGCAGGGTTTTTGGAACGAAATTAGATCCTGTCAACCTAACGTGGGGTCGCTAATCGTGAAGACATTAGATTAGCACAAGTTTTTTTAAGTGACCTTCATTTATTGGAACCCCCATCCAATGGAAAGCGGTTTACTTGGACTAATGGTCAATCAGCTCCGATTTGGGTTAAGCTCGATAGATTTTTAGTTAATTCTCATTGGATCACTCTATTCCCCAAGGTCTTACAGAATAGTCTGCCCAAACTTGGCTCAGATCATGTCCCAATTAGACTAGAGGTGGGGTTTCATCTTCCTATTCCTAAATCTTTCCGCTTTAAGCATGCTTGGTGTTTGTCTGACAATTTTGATAGTCTTATCAGGGATTGGTGGGGCTCCCTTCACCCATGTGGGTGTGGAGCCTTCATCTTAGCCAAGAAAATCGCCCGAATTAGGCGAGTCTCAAATCCTGGGCAAAATTTGAGTTTGGATCCATCAAGCTAAAGAAGCTTGGGCTCTTGCATGATTTGGATTTGTTGGATCACGCCAGAGAAGCTCATACGCTTACCCCCCTAGAGGTTAATGTGGATATTAATCTGAAGACTGAGTTAGGGGTGATCCTCAAGCAAGAGGAAATTTATTGGAAGCAAAGAGCCAGAATGAATTGGATTAAAGAAGGGGATGAAAATACGAGATTCTTTCACTCAGTTGCGAATGGGAGGAGAAATCGAAATTTTATTCCTTGGGTCTTGCGAGATAATACTCGGGTGGAAGACATTGATGGTATTGGAAAAACTTTCACTTCCTTTTACCAAAATCTTTATGGAACTGAGCTGACATATAGACATCAGATCAACTGGAATGCACTCTTAGGGGATAAGAGTATGCACAATTTATCTAATCTTGATGCCACCTTTACTCTTGAGGAAATAAAAGTGGCGGTGTTTAGCATGAGTGCGGATAAGGCACCTGGTATGGATGGGCTTCCAATGTTGTTTTTCCAGAAATTTTGGGACATTGTTAAGACAGACATATTTTTGCTTTGTGAGGATTTTTATTGGGAGCGTGCCAACTTAGAAAAGATTAATTGGTCGAATATTACGCTGATTGCCAAGCAGCAATGTCCTCAAAACCCCTCATACTATCGACCAATTAGTCTGATTAATTGTTCGCTGAAAATCATCACCAAAATCCTTGCTAACAGGCTTAGCACTAAAATTGATGATTTAATTGATCCAACTTAGTCAGCGTTCATCAAAGGAAGATGTATCACTGACAATATTGCAACTGCTCAAGAACTTATTTTCTATATGCAGAAGCATAAACTCTTGGGTCTTATTCTTAAGGTTGATTTCTCTAAGGCCTTTGACTCTGTTGAGTGGGGTTTCCTATTAGAGCTGTTGAAAGCCAAAGGCTTCAGTGAGTGATGGATTAGCTGGATTAGAACCATTCTGGCCTCTTCCAAGGCTAAATTCCTTGTTAATAACGTCCAAACTGGGTACGTCCGCTACCGTAGAGGCTTGCGACAGGGGGATCCTCTCTCCCCTTTTCTTTTTGCGCTTATAGTGGATGTATTAAGTTCTATGTTTAATCATGCTCTTAGCACGGGGATTCTCCATGGGATCCCAATTGGGGACTCTGGTATCAAAATGTGCTATCTACAATATGCAGATGATCTCCTGGTTATGTCTACTAGAGGGGTGGAAGATCTTAGGATTATTAAGTTGATTCTATATGTTTTTGAGGGGCTTTCGGGTCTAGCTGTTAATTCTGAGAAGACATGTCTTTATTCTTCACAAAAAAATATGGAGCCTCAAGCCTTTTTAGCTAAGACGCTACATTGCTCGGTTGGCGTTCTCCCGTTGACATATCTTGGGATACCTATTTCTGGAGGGCGGCCACGGAAGCAAGACTGGGATATCCTAATCGATAAGATTAGATCCAGACTAGCACTTTGGAAATCTAAATTACTTTCCTTAGGGGGAAGATTAACGTTGTTGAACTCTGTTCTTACTTCTATTCCCACCTATTGGATGTCCTTGTTCAAGTTGCCTCGCTGGGTGATTAAGAGCATTAACAAAATCAGGAGAGATTTCCTAGGGTCTGGTCCGGACCTGCATCATCCCAAAATTCGCTTAGTTAGCTGGGCGAGATTGTGCAGATCCAGAGAGCAAGGGGGTTGGAATATCCTCAACTTGGAAGTGTTTAATAATGCTCTTCTCGGTAAGTGGTGGTGGAAGATCATCTTGGGTGGTCGCTGGTGTGGGGGTGAGAATTTTTGAGAAAATTACTTTGGTAGTAGGCCAACCTGAAATCTTTACCATAAGCAGTATGGTAGAAGATCGGTCTTTTGGAATGGTATTCTCAAGGTCTTACCAGCTTTTCGGAAAAATATTAGCTCTTCGGTTAAGGGGGGCTTTTCCACGCTCTTTTGGCTTGATAATTGGGTGGAGGGACGTGCCCCTGCAGATATTTGGCCTCATCTTTTGAGTCTTCCAGGGACAAGGAGGGTACGGTCAGGTACTTGCTTAACTGGGAGTTAGCTTTCCCTTTTGGGGATTTCCCTCGGGAGGGTAGTTTGATTACTACTTTTCGCTTTCAGAATAGTACGATCAAGGACGGTCGACATTGGAAACTCTCCTCTAATGGGATGTTTTCTGTCAAATCCTTTTATCAATTCTTGAATGATGGAGGGCTCCGCTGTAGGTGGACTCCCTCCATTCTCAAAGGTGGTTGTCTTAGGAAAGTTAACCTCTTTAATTGGTTGGACTGGGATAACAAAATTCTTACCCTACAAAACCTTGCCGATCGGCGGTGTAATGTCCTTCATGATATCACCTGTGTGATGTGTCACACAGAGGTGGAATCTGCCGATCATCTTCTCACCCAGTGTTCGATGGCCTCTCAAATCTGGGGTTTTTTCTACCAATTATTTGGAGATCAACGCAGGCCTAATTTCCTGTTAGACCTGTGGGGGAATTGGCGCTCCCAATTTAATAAATCTCTTATTTCCTGTTGGGATTTGCTCCTTCGAGCCGTAACTTGGAATATTTGGTTGGAAAGAAATGCGCGCATTTTTGATTGTGCTTGTTCATCTGCTACTTCTGTCATCATTAAAATTATTCATTTGGTGCTTATGTGGATCAATGCAGCTCCTAACTCGAAGAAAGCTAAATTGGAGGAACCAAGTGGCAAGCATAGAAGAAGCCTTGATTTCCTTTCCTCTCATGACTTGGAGCAGGGGGCTCAGTCAGATCTGGTTCTTTCTCAAAGTGAGGGATAGTGTTCTGATGTTTTTCTTGCCTAGGAGGGGTCTGTCCCCCTAATGCCTTGTGTTTTTCTTTTTGCGTCTTTTTTGCTATGTCCTGTGTTTGTTTTTTCCCACTTCTGGTGGGTCGACTGTTGGCACCTTCTTATTAATGCATGTGGTTTATCCACTTTTTCTCAAAAAAAAATAAAATAAAATAAAATAAAATACTCAGTATTTGTTTTATGAAAAAAAATTTTAAGTAGGTTGTTTTAACAGATATTTTAATTCAAATTTTTTAATTTTAAATAATAATTAGGTTACATCAGTAATTAATATTTTATTCTTTCTCTACCAAAAATCGAGGCTTACATGCTCCTCATCCCATTTTAACATATACAAAAATTAAATTAATTTAACCAAAAGATCCCAGAACAAAGTTAGAGAAAATAGATCTATTTCTTAAAATCCTAAGATACAATTGGGAATTTCTCATCACAATCAATGACCCCTTTGACTGGCAACTAAGTCAAAGATAAAAAAAAATCATAATATATGAATTATATTGTAAAACGATATAATAAAAGATGTTACGTTGTAAAGATTGTGAAATCATGATACATGCCATCAAATAACTAATCTATGTTCCTATCATAGGATGATAATACTAGAATTCTTGCCATCAGAAGTATCCTGCTACAAAACAAGAAAGGTGCCGCTAGAGTAGGAATGCAAGTGGGGCGGGGCGGGGTAGGGAATGGGATCCCATCCCCATTACCGCTTCCCACGAGGTGGGGATTCCTGTGGGGAGAGATTCCCCCCACTCACTCCCCCGCAGGACGAGGAATTCTTATTCCACCAAATTGTTTTTCCTAATTACACATGTAACACATCATATATGAAATTAAAAAAAAATAAACAAAATATTTATCAAAATAAGTATTATTTAATGTATAAGAAAACAAAAGATGGGGAACTACGGAAGTTGGGATTTCATAAGAGATGTTCTACTTACAAGTTGAGATTTCATAAGAGATGTTCTACTTACAAATTGAGATTTCAATAAAGTTGATAAATTAATCAATTTAATCTTAATTTTAATATAACATATTTATCTATAATAGGAAATAAAAAGTTTTGATTGAAATTTTTAAAACAATTTTTCATATAATTATCTCCAAGTATTAAAAGTAACACTAATTTTTAATTTTATTAGTTTGAATTTTAATTTTGTAAATATATTATATAATAATTTTATTAAAATAATTTAAGATTTTATTAAATAAATATATTTTAATGAAATATATAAATATAAATAGTTAATAAGTTGTATGAGCAAAAGTTTAAATATTTAATGGATTGAAAAAATAATATTTATAATATATAACGTTATTTCAAATTTATTGTTACAATTATATTTGAACTCAGTTATTTTTAATTAAGTTTCTATTAAATATGGAAGTTATATTTACTAAAACTTATTAATAACTAAAAAATATTAACAAATAAATATTTATTGATTATATATAATATTATATTAATGTTGAAATAATATTTAATAAATATACTAAAAATATATAATATATTTTTTTTGTTGGGGAATCCTCGCAGGCACGGAATTCCCCGTGCCCTGCGGGGAGCGGGGCTGGGAGAGCATTCCCCGCCCCCGCCCGGCTAGGCTGGGAGGAATTTTTCCCTCCTCTGACGGGGGATGTTTCGGGGAATCCTCGCCCCAGAGAGAACGGGGATTCCCCGCCCCACTTGCATCCCTAAGCTAGAGTTTGTTGAATCCTTTATCTCAACTTTTCACGTACCACCACAAACATAGCATAAGCGTATATATTAATATGCCACATTTTGGGTGTACCCAAGCCCAATGGGATAACTTGAGTAAGTTTGAAAAGTGGATCTAAGAGCCCATAACATGGTTAAATAGAAAAGTATCCATCTTATAAATGGCCCAAAATATCACATGTATACGACAAAGATCTTAATTGTCCTTTAGATTATGTTGGTCCATAATCCAACATATATTTCATGCAAATCTCTTTATCAAAAACATCAAAAATAAAAAAATACAAAAAAACAATTTCCATAAAAATTTCAAATATCATGCCCAGTCGTTTTACAAATATTTCTTGGCCATTTTTTTATTCTTTTCAAATCCATTGTTGGTTTCCACATTTACCATAAACACATAAATAAATAAATAAATAAAAGACATATGAATAGCTTATGATTTTCCACAAAAGAATGAGTCATATTTATCATTCTTTTACCCATCTTCAACAACCTAGAAGCGACAGGGCCAACCATTATTTACGAAAACGACCACAATAACTACAAAACATAATATTAACTTTATTTAATATTTTGTTGAAAATAAAAATTTATGCCATTTAAGTTTTCTTTTGATGGCTGAAATAAAAAAAAAATCTAATTAGAAAGAATAAAATAACAATATTCTTAGGAAGCCTGACCAAAACTATTTTGAGAAATATTTGTTCACCTTTGTCAAAAAATAAAAAAACATTTTATGCATATATGAACTCAACATATTCTAATATATTTAAACTTATGAAAAAACAAAGATTTTACCATACTGTCTTTAATTAATATCTTCTTTTTATTGTCATGGCCATGATCTTTAAAAGAAAGCCATTATTCACCGACTTACTAGTGAAAAAAACATCTCAATGCAACCATCAAACAAACACCCAAAAAAGCATTAAATTTTAATTTTTTAAAAAAATTAAAATATTAAAAAAATAAACAAGTAAAGTTTGTTGGATGGTTGAACCTGGCATTGTAGAGGTTTTTTTTTTTCTCAAGGGCTAATATATTAGAAGAAACTAGGAAGAAATACAAAAAACAAAACAAGAATTAAAAGACAAATGAATTGAAACAACTAAACAAGGACACTAGAAATGAAATCCGGTCTCATTGAACACGGTCATAATCCACCGAGGAAAGTCCCATCCAAATAGGAAGAGATTTAAGGAGGAGAGGTTGAGGCCGAGTGATGCTAATTGGACGGCAGGCTTCATCTAGTGGCAAGGAATGCAGTGAATGTCAGGGGACTCATGGTCATTCAAGAATTGTCTAATATTGGCAATCTGAGGATTGAATCTCCAAGTGATGACTGGGTCAGGATTCTTGATTATAATTGCCGTTGTGGGAGTGTGAACGAAGATATGCTTGATGCGCAAGCGATAGTTCTGGGCTGATTGAAGAGCAGTAATGAGCGCAGAGAGTTCCTCCATAGACGAATCCTCCAGCTCAAACGAGTGGCAACCTGCAAATTGAATGACATAGTTAGTATTGGAGATGAAAAATCCCACAGAACATACCTTGGATGCTTGATGGACATTGGTGTATGAGAACAAGATGAAGTCATCAGTCTTGGACAGGTTGTTCAAAATAAGCTTTTGTCCGAATAAGCTCCCTCTATTGTCGATGTGTTCCTGCACATGGGCAATTGCTCTGCATACAACAGTAGGAACATTGAATCGAGCATTACGAAAAATGATATCACAGCGAGTTTTCCAGATCATCCAAGCGGTAGCAGAGATGGCAGAAATAATAAAAGTTGAGTAACTTCCCTCTGTGAGCCAGAGCCTTGAACAGAAACCGTTTGGAAAATGAATACACGTATTAGTTTTCAAACTAAGATAGGACCAAACCTGCTTGGCTTTGACACAATGGCAGAAAAGATGATCAATGGATTCGGGGAAGGAACCACACAGCACACAAGGATTGTCAGGACCAAGATTCAAATTATATAAAAAATTAGAAGTGGACAAACGACCATGGAATAGGGTCCACATAAAGTGTTTGGCTCTGGGAGCAATGCGAAGTTCCCAGATCAATCTCCAGCCCTGCCAAACAACCTCCAGAGGAGTACTTTGGTTTAAGTGTGTGTATACAGAGGATGAGATTTTGTGTTTCTTGGTAGGAGGATTCCACATCCAATGATTACAAGAAATAAAGTCAATAGAAGAATGCCTCAGATCATGTAGATTCAAGTTAGGGCCAAACACATGGAGCAGACCAGCCTCACACCAGTGATCACCAACGATAACATCAGAAATGGAAAGCGAAAACTCATCGATACTCATGTTTAAAAATGTAGGTTTAACGGCAATCGGGATGTCAAAAATCCACGGGTCCCAAAAGAAGGAAGCATGAGCAGGGTTGATCGAAATAATACGGCAAAAGGGTTTAATGTGCACAACAGCTTTAAAAAGACTACGGAAAAACCACGAGCAATTCACGGGTGCAGAGTTGTTCCAAAAGTTTAGATAACCGTATTTATTCCACACAATATCGACCCAAATCTTGTCCGCCTTGTTTAAATAGCCAAAAACGTGCTTGGCCAAAAGAGAAATTTTAGCAAGAGATAGATTTCTGATTCCAATTCCCCCCTCAGACTTACCTTCGCTAATAATTTTCCAACTCACATTATGGATGCCCTTTCCATTGCCATTCCTACTCCAGTAAAACTTCCTAACAGCTTTGGTGATCTCAGAAATAACACCCTCAGGAATAGAATAAACAGAGAGGTAATAAGTGGGAATGGAGAGCAGAGAGGAATTAATTAAAATGGCTTTCACAACGGTGGAAAGATTGAAGTTACTCCAACGGTTACACTGGTGTCTGATTTTTTCAACCATGGGGTTAAAGGTAGAGGCGGCAAGATGCTTGGGCGAGATGAAAATTCCAAGATACTTGAAAGGGAAGGAAGCTTGGGAAAGGTTTAAGATAGAACAGATATGAGAAGACACGTGTTTATTACACCAAGAGGGAAAGAAGACCTGAGACTTGGAAAAATTAGGACGTTGACCGGAGAAAGACCCGTAAACATCTAAACACTGGTTAATGCTCCGGGCGACACGTCTAGAGGCTTGGGTAACAACAATTAAGTCATCGGCGAACATAAGATGATTAAAATTAGAATTAAGAGTTTGGTCAAAACCAGGGATCGAACCGTTAACAAGGCCAGAATTGAACAAAGAGGTAAGAACTTGAGTCACCATAATGAATAAGTAAGACGAAATGGGATCCCTTTGGCGCACTCCTCTGGACGAAGAGAACCAAGGGGAAGTGGTACCATTCACAAGAAGAGAGAAAGAGCACGATTGTAAACAAGTAGAAATCCAGGAGATCCAAAGCGCTGGGAAGTTCATACGAGTCAGAACAGCAAGAATTGCACTCCAATTAACGGTGTCGTATGTTTTTTCAATATCGAGCTTAATAATCATCCTAGGGGGGTTTTTAAGATCAGTTTCTAAAGAATGAACAATCTCTTGTGCTGCAATAATATTGTCGAACGCGCACCGGCCAGACACAAAACCAGCCTGCTCTCTACCTATTAGATTAGGGAGAACAAGCTTCAAGCGATTGGCCAGAAGTTTGGAAATAATTTTAAAATTCACGTTGCAAAGAGAGATGGGGCAAAAATCCGACACCGTCTTGGGTCTATCCTTCTTGAGGACAAGAGCAATGAATGTTTTACCCCATGAGGAATGAAGAACCGCATTATCGAAGAAAAAATGGATGGCCAAAAACAAATGATTGCCGATAACAGGCCAAAAGTTTTTATAAAATTCCACGCTAAAACCATCAGGGCCAGGAGACTTATCAGCGGGGAGGTCTAAGATGGCTTGAAAGACTTCCTCGTTAGTGACTTCCCTAATGAGAGATTCAGTGTGGAGATATGAGATGCAAGGGAGGGTACCAGGGAAGGTATCAAAAATATTGACCGAGTCGACAGTCGGTGCACTCCAGAGATTTTTATAAAAGTCAAGAAAAGCATTCTCAATACTGGAATGATCCTGACACCGATTGCCTAAAAAATCGTCGACCTGAGAGATGAAATTATTATGAGCACGAAATCTAGTCATAGCATGGAAGAAGCCGGTATTCTTGTCGCCATCTTTGATCCACGACAAATGAGCACGCTGGGCCCAAATATTACTGTTTTGACGCTGCAAGACTGAGAGGTTAGAATAAGACTCCATTAAAAGAGTTTGTGAAATGAGATTAAAATCAGACTGCATTGTAGAGGTTGTTGAAGAAGGAAGAGGATTGATGAGGACGAACAAACAAAGAAATAGAAGGGATCATATAAATAAGAAAACCGACTAAGAAATATAAGAGTTTCGTCAACTATTTCTTTCTTGCAAAACGATAAAATTTTGTAGCCATTTGTATACATAACGCTAGAATTTTGTCAGTTGAAATTTTATCGTCATTGGTTGAGATAAATATCAATTTATATATTTACTAAAAATTAATATGTTATTTATCAATTCTTGAATATATCTGTGTAATTTCAAAAAAAAATCATATGATATACGATACACACATATATTGTATATTTTGGTAAAGTTTTCTTATAATTATTTAGTTTTATTTATTTGATAAACCAAGATATTCCCACGATTTTCAATATCCTGTAATAAATTTAATATATTAGGAAATAAATTACAAAGCCACTGAATTATTTTTGGTTGGGATGCAAAATATTTAATTCAAAGTATTATCTTTAATTTTTTTAATATGAAATAATCATTAAATTACAATAGTAATTAATGTTTCATCCCTTCTCTACCAAAAATCAAGGTTGAAATCCTAGTCCATATATCAAAAAAATATAATAATAAAACTAATAAAAAAGAGTGGAATAGGTTATTTTTATACCGTAAAATACATTTTTAAAATATAAAAAAATAATAATAAAATGAAAATATTTCAGGCAAATCTCTTTAGGGCTTGTTTGGTTAGGGGGGTTTTTGGAGGGGTCGTGAGGGAATCTTGTATTAAAAGCATAATTATTAATAATGATTTATTTCTTTATAATTTTGTAAGAATGACATTATCTTCTTAAATGAATTGTAGTTGTGTATGGTTTCCTATCTTTAATCTTTATCAATGTTGTATTTCATAAGTCAAAAGCATAAGAAGTTTTATTACTTTGTGCTCAAGAAAAGAAGTTATTTCCTATGAATAATAGTGAAATTTATGTTAAAGTTAGCTATTCCAATTTAGTTGATCAATTACTTAGTCTTAGATGTTTTTTTTTATTTTTTTATTTTTTAAGATATAGAGGGTAAAGGAGAATATTTTTCATTTTTTTTTTTGGTTGTTTGACTTTTAATATGAGAATATGGGTTTTTTTTTAGAGAGTCAAGCACTCTGTTTTTCATACAATGATATTCAATTTGTTCAAAGGAAAAAAGTGCCAAATGCATCTCCTTCATCCTTCTCGACTTTCATCTTTTAACCAAATATACTTATCCAATTTTATTGTATAGCTTGGCCCTATATTACCCAAGTCATATCAAATCATATAGAAGTATGTTTGAACTCCGGCCATTTTGATCAAGTTCAAGTTTAGACCCAATCCAGTTCAAACTTTAGGTTGAAAAAGAAAAAAAATCCAAAACTTAAGATTCTTGTTCTATTTAGTCATGGCCTAGCTTTTCATCGAAGGGGTGTTTGGTTTGTGTTCTTTTGAAATCTAAATTTGTTTAACAAGGAATTTTAACCTCCAAATAATCAATATCAATTAAAATGAATAGTTTGTGACAAAAACTTTATTTTTTTTTTCGAGTTGATGATTGATATTTACTTGTAATTAATAATTGATAATGTTATTTAATATAATTTCACAATTATTGTAAATATGTAATTGTGTAAAACAGAGTTATCTATATTTCAAATTTTTGAAGGCTGGTATTAAGTTGGAAAAGTTAGAATAAAAAATGGGCATCTGAGTCAGGCGACCTATTATTTAGTATTCAAAAGTTGTGAACTTGTAGTCATTAGGCATATGGGTTAAGCATGTTGCTAGTAGGCCTTGTATCTCTTGAGGGTAAATTTTATATTTGTACCGGGCTGTCTAACTAGCTGAGTTGTTCGTGACCACTAGAATGTGGTTACTAAGGGAGTCAGAACACAAATGAACTGAGACTTAAACTTGATAAAACTCAAAAAGAGTTTAGATGTACTGAGCTATGTGACAGACTTTAGTAGTTGTAATGTCTGATAAGGCTTAATTGAATATTGCTATATCTCTTAGGTAGTTGTAATAGCTTATTAATAGTTTATAAGAAAATGATTTAATTGTAAATTTGATTTGAAATAGGGGTTTGATGGAAGTTTGTTAGTTTATTACGGAAGGGCTCAAGTGCAAAATCTATCTAATAAGGGGCTTGATAAAAATTTTCGAGTTATGGTCTGTGAGCTCTCTGCAAATTCCCAAATATGAAACTCTAAAACAGCCTGCTCCTCTGACAGAGCTTAACTCTCCCTCTTGTATCAATTCCACTCCATACAAAGTGTAATCTAAAAATCCTGTTAATAAGTAATTTCTTTGATCCATTGATATTTATTTGATTTTTAATTCATTGCAGTTGAATTTGTAGTCAATATGAATTCCAGAAATCCTAGTATGGAAGCAACTTCTGGGCCTAGGAAAAAGAAAAAAGTGAAGAAGCAGAAAGCACTAGATTTAGATGATACAAGTGGAGGGAATTTACACTCCGGTAAGGATACCAAACTTGTGCAATGGCCTACAAACTCCCCTTTTTCTTTTCTTCTTCTTCTACTTCTTCTTTTTCTTTTGTTGTGTGTGCTCCTCCCACTTGTGCAGCCCACCAGTTGTGCATGTATACCTACTTCAATTGTTTCTGTGTGCATTTGCTTCATTTTGTTTACATAATCAAGTTAAAAAGTTTGTTCTTTCTGCATGATGAGATTGTCAAGTTGCTTTTATTCCAAAAACTGTTTTTGATCATTGACTTGGACACACAAAGAAAGGTTGAATTATGCAGCGATAAATCATTGGATTGAATAATACAGTAATAGTCCTCTTATATATATAAGAGGACTATTACTTTTATCTTATGGTATCTAATCATGTGATTAGGACATATGTGAAATCGCAAAGTTCCTTACAAGTTATATTCTGATTTGTAGAGTCCCTAGAAGAATTCACAAAAGCAATATGCATCATTAGAAGTGAGATGCTCTACTGTAACTTCGTTACCCACGAACTGTGCAACTAATTAACTGGTCTTATCCTTGTTGCTGGGAGCATATTTTTGACCTTTATTATAATCTTCTTTTAGCATATTAAATTTTGAATAGGATAATGAAGGATTTGTGCATCTAAAAATGATATTGTTGTTGGAGAGCTTGCTTGACCTTTGCTATGTGTAAAGGTACACTTTTACCAAGTGTAATTCTTTTTTGAATGCATATGGCTTCTTAAATTTGTTCTTTTGGAGTTGGGTGAATAGATATCTATTCACCTTCTTGATGCTTGGTTCCAAGTTAACTTATAGTGTGTATTTCAGAGCTAATGCTTGAAGAGGCTGAACAATTTGATATTAATGAGCCAACAATGGAAGAGAAGCTTGCAAGTCTTGATTTAGCTAACAGTGAAATGGTGAAGAGCATAAGTGAAGATATCTCTCCCATGATGAAACTCCCAAGTGCAGATTCGGTGCATGTATTGCTTAAGCAGGCATTGAATGCTGACGATCATGTGTTGCTATTAGATTGTTTATACACAAGAGATAAAAAAAGTGCTATTAGATTCTTTATACACAAGAGATAAAAAAGTGAGTTTTCCTTTATTTGCAGTTAATATCATTGGCCATTGAAGCACAAGCCATGGTTACTTATATTGGTTAAGCCTAGTTCCAGTTGATATGTTACCGCTATGGCTTGTCATGAATTGATACAATTCTTTCTTTGTCAGTGTTATGAAAATGCGTTAACTACAGAATGAGTAATGCATTTCATTTCAATGTTTGTGATAGTTCTCAGCTAAACTTTGAACATTAAGTTTATGAGTTTATTATTTGCCTTTAATGCTGTATTCGTAAATATGCCAACTTTAGTTTTTGATGTTTTCCTATGGTGATGCGGGTTTGCAGGTTATAGCAAAGTTGATCTCACTTTTAAACCCAGCTGATAATCTGAAGCTTTTGAATTCCCTTACCTCTATGGTCTAGTCAAGGTAATCCAATTATTTGATTAATCCACAAAATCTTTGTTACAATTCGGTATAAGAAAATACCAAATGTGTGCAAGGGATTGTACTAATTTGGACGCGTTGTGTTCCCATCTCAGAGGTGCAGTATTGGTTTGTGCATTGCCTTGGCTAAGCAGTTTAATCGGTTAACATGCAAGCAGTATAGGGTCTCAAGGATCATCTTTACAAATGCTCAACACACTCTACCAGGTTGTTTTCATCAACTGTCTCATTATTACTAACGCAAGTTATAGTTTTGATCATTTTTGAACATTCCTTGCCTTTTTTGGTTTTCACTTATCTTTCAGCTTATTTGTTTTTATCTTTTGGTGTTTAACAACCTAAACAAAAAATTACCTCTCTTTCTTTTATTTGTTTGACCTCTTTCCTCAATGCTAAAGTATTCTTGTACATCCATCCATGCATTATCATTCGGTAAACAAGGCTCTTCTTGCTCTGTAATCCACTCATTATCAGAATCCGTATCCGATAAGCATATTGGATCATAGGTTTCACCCTTTTCTTGCCTCTTGATTTGCCTCATTTGAAGTTGGATGTTGTACTGTACATAGACTAGGAATTTAACCTTTGTTGCTCATTCATGGTTCGTTGTTGTGTCTTCCGATTTTTTTAAAGAGAAAAAGGCTCCATCTTGATCTTCTTTGATTTGTCACTTGAGCTTCCCATCTCCATAATTCAATCATTTCAATCATTCTCTTTTCTTTTCTTTTCATCCAAAAATCTTTTGGAACAACTCTCTAATTGCGATAGGCTGAGTGAATTTAATCTTTGTTGCTCATTCATGGTTCGTTGTTGTGTCTTCCGATTTTTAAAGAGAAAAGGCTTCATATTGATCTTCTTTGATTTGTCACTTGAACTTCCTATCTCCATAATACAATCATTTCTAACATTCTTTTTTCTTTTCTTTTCATTCAAAATCTTTTGGAACAACTCTCTAATTGCGATAGGAACATCATTACAAGCAGCAACTTCACCTTGTATTCCGGCAAGATGATGTTTCATTCTAATCACACCACCCCAATACTTATTTCAGCAATACTTGCATTCCAATCTCATTCTTCTTTCATTAATCTTGTAACAATGTTCCCATGTAACATCAACCTTTTTAGTTTTTATCTTTAGCTTTAGGAGCCATGCCAAAGTGGGGGCGAGGAGGATAACTTACTAGCAGTGCACTTTGTTGCCTCTGGCAGAGAAAAAGAATCAGGTTGACCATCACTAGAGAAGAAGGAATTAGGGATAGAAGGAGCCGGTGTTGCCTTTCTATCTTGACGGCTGATTGAGGGAAGGAGAAACATTGACAATTTTAGGGTTTTTAAATATAACTTGAGGTTATGGGCTTGGGCTTTTAACTTATAAATTAGATAAGATTTTAAATTTTTAAAAAAATTTGATAAGCACAACACAAAAATAACCCAAATTTAATGTATTTTTGGAATCGGTGTGAATTGTGAATCGGTCGATTCAAATCGAATCGTCCATGAATCGGATGATTCACACTTTCAAAGTATGACCGATTCAGACCCCCGATACGTATGGGGGTGTGTGGGGGTTGAATCGAAACCGAATCGGTGTTACATATCACTTTTTATGACAACCAATGAGTGGACATACACATTTTACCAAATCAAACACAATTCAAACATTCAATAGTTTTTTTAAGAGTGAATATATTATAGTGCAATGAGAGGGGTGTTGAATCGAACCGAAGTGGACATACACATTTTACCAAATCAAAACACAATTCAAACATTCAATAGTTTTTAAGAGTGAATATATTATGTGCAATGAGAGCACATGGCCACAGCCAGCACCTAAATATTCCAGATTTTAATGTTGCTGTTATGACCATTTGTCTTTTATTGCTCATTACAGTGGATAAAGTCGAGGCTTTGAAGCGCTACAAGTTCAGCTTGGCATTCGAAAATTCCAATGAGGAAGATTATGTTACTGAAAAATTCTTTCAGTCCCTTGTTGCAGGTGTGTGTTAGTTGACCGTTTTAAGATGTTTCATTATGTTTGTGACTTGCAGCTTTGAAGATTTACGGTAATTTCAATGATACTGTTTATCTTATTTGCATTTATTTCAACTCCCAAAAACATGCTAGGATGAAAAGGTGGATAAACCACTTCAATTAAAGAAAACATGCTAGGATTTTATCTTGGATTTTGAAACAGAAACTGTTTTATTGTTATTTTGATTTTCTTGTGGTTTCTTTATTCATAATTCCTTTTAATTAGAGGATATTTAACTTGCTGAATTTTACACTGTTATATTTTATATGAATCATGCATGAAGAGAAATCTGTTTCTTGAATAGGATTGTTGGTGATTGTGATGACATTTTACAATGTTCTTGTGACTTAAGAATGTGTTGTGGAGATTAAGTTTTTCATCCTTTCATCTGGTAATGTTGCAGGAACTGTTCCAGTTGTAGTTGGTGCTCCAAACATTCTTGATTTTGCTCCTCCGAAATCAGTTTTACATATCAAACAGCTCAGTGATGTTGCTTTAGTTGCAAAGACTATTAAACATTTGGCAGCTAATCCTGATGCACATAATCAATCATTGTGGTAATTTTCCCTTCTTAAATGCAGCTTATAATTAATGGCTCTTCACTAATCTCAATTTTTTAATCTATCCTAAACACCAGAAAAATATTAACAAATTTGTGTGTTTCCCTGTTGTGGTGCTGTCCATAAAAATGATTTGCACCACAATTTATTATTGCTGTAGTTTTTTTCAATACCAAAAATGTCTGTCACTGTCAGTTATCATGCCAATTTAAATGATTACATTGCAATATAATTTTTAATCCCATTTGTGCACTATTTTTAAAACAAATTCTTTATGTTGTTAGACTAAATCTTTTTCATAAGATGGATTTCCTAATTGGTTTTTGTGTTCTAGTATACAAATGAGATTCTGCCAGTTATATTGGGGACCCTGCATCATAGTTTTTGTCTTAATTTTTCTATCAATATTTCAATCTTCATTGTTTTGGATTACCTTGAAGCTGGTATAAACAACATTGGACTATCCTGGCTTCCAAACATTGTAATTTAAAGTAATTGACCATCCATACACAAATAGTTATAATCTAACAATCACATTACTATCATTTTAAGATCTTGACCTTGATCAATAATATATAAACATATCCCTTCTCAAGAAATGAGATTCCTAGAGAGAAGGTTTTGAAGGGCTGACTAATTGTTTCAGGGCATTGCTTGGCCAACCTTGGGCCCAAGCCTTTTTGTACAGCTTCCTCTTCAGCCAAGTACTGTTTCCAATTTTGATCATCTTATGCATATAATGTCAAATGTTTTAGTCACTTCAGCTAGTCTTCTATATGAAAGCAAGATAGCAAGAGATAGCTAGTCACGCGGAATAGGAATAGGAGAATGGATCGATGCGCCCAAAATCTGTAGAATCGAGCGAATCCAAAGAACCTCATGCATCGTAGAGCTAAATGCGACGAACCTCGGCACCAAGCCACCTGGTTTGGCAGCGAGCAGGCCGCTTTGAGTCTTCCAGTAACGAAGTGTTTCGTTTAAGACGCAAGAAAGATACTGGGTAGCCCGATGTCGACGCACTCGACCATCGTGAGGCAGCGCGAAAGCACCGTGAATAGCAAAGTCAAGTGGAGTCGTGGCAGGTAGAACAAAACCTCGCGAGGCGATGCCGCACGTAAGATATCGCAAAGTACTCGAAGAAGATGTCCATAATGCAGCAGGCGGGAAGCCACAACGCGCTGACCGAATGTGCACGTGACATGAGGAAATGCTGTGACGCGACGTCTGGCAGCAGATATACCAAACTACCCACAAGATGTCGAGAAGTGAGTAGGATCCGTGGGCGAGTCCCATCGAGGAAGCCTCGAGAGGCGCCAGTGCAACTCCGCTGGCAGCGCGCGACGCAGTGTCGCGACGAGCCCGACAAGAAGATCGAGTAGCGTAGCTGCTGATAGGCGATAGCCATCGCGGACGAGGATGAGATCTCGATACGCCGAAACAACGGCCGGACTCGAGATCGCGTCAAGAACGTCTCCTCACGCCGCCTTTTGGCTTCACAAAAGTACACATGGCAGTAATCATCACCGCAGTGAAATCATGCTCGTCTCACGTCTGCTAAGAATGGTGGTCCGGGCCCACGGTGAGGCGCAGACCGGCCATAAGGCTCAGCAGGATCACGGATGCCCGAGTAAATCTGCCAGCCTCAGCCACAGTACTAAACCTTACTCTCAAACCCGCAGGCGAGCGCACATGCTTGAGACCATAGAAGCGGCAAGGCGGCAAGCAGAATCAGAGGCACACGAAGGCGAGAGGGAGGAGCGTAGCGTGGGACCTTCCTCCTCAGGTCCCCAGCAGAAGAAAGAGCGCTGCTCTTCACGCCAGGATGACGAAAGAACCCACAGCGACTAAAGTGACGGCAGACAGAACACGTGCGATGCGGTGTGCATGTGAGTTACGATGGCCAAAAGTCTCCTCATGAAGTGGCTGACCATACTCTACCGAAACCGACGAGAGCAACAAGCGCCATTTATAGCGCTCGGGGATCCCATCAGGAATGGGTCTCGCATGGATCCTGGATCGGACAAGTAATGGGAATGGCAATGGGGAGGAGAGAGGAACGATATCGCGGTATGAGTCCAAGATACAAGGCATCGAGCTCTCTCGCCCATGGCGTACCGCCACTCGAGGCGAGTCAGGCGCCTCTTTGTAGGCACAGCCGATGGACACGTCTGAGATACTAGAGCAGAAGAAGCATAATGAGCGAGGGGATGTAAAGTGGGCGATCACGTAGAAAGAAAGGAGGAGGAGGGATACCCCAGCCGGATCGGGAGCAGTGTGAGAGGCGCCGAGAGAGGGCTGCTTGACTGGTGGAGTCACGCGGATCTCGGCGATGGTAAAATAAACGCACTGGCGTGTGAGTAGGAGGGAAGAGAGCGGGAAGTTAGGTAGATACCAGCAGAGACTCAGCGAGATAGTGGAGAAGGAGGATCTAGTAAGAGTGCTTTCAAGACTGCGAAGCGAGGAGAGGAGGCGCGAAGGCAGACGCCGACGATGTCATGGGGAGATGTAGGGAAAAGAAAAGAGAGAGGAACCGAAAGAGCAGGTTGAGACTCGGTAGAAAGAAGGAGAGGTATAAAAGGGGTCGACTTTCATCAAATGTGACATCTCGAGAGATACGAATCTGACGGTAATAGGATCATAACAACGATAACCTTTATGCTCAGAGACTATATCGACACAAAGAGACGGATCGTGAGTTTGGTCCGCTCCGGGGTGAGAGCGAAAAACAAAACAACGACAACCAAAAACAAGAATGATCGAATGGCGAGGGAGGTGTTCCATGAAGACACTCCGGTGCGATCATAGAAGATGAGAGGAAGGTTGAAGGTTAATTTGGATAAAGCAGTAGGCACTAGGCATAGCGCCAGTGGAGAGGAGAAAAAGCACCAAGAAGAAAGAAGCATCGCAGCCGTCTCTAAGATATGACGATGCTTGTATGTCAGCTACCCCGATGAGGATGTGCCCGGACATGATAATCGAGGGTAAGGTGCCCTCGAGGTAAAAGGAAACCTCGAAAAGCCCGAGAAATATATTCACTCACCCGAGTCGGATCGAAAGATCTCGTCGAGGCGACAAAAGTGGTGTGAACCATGGCTATAAAAGATCGATCAACAGACAATAGCCATCACGATTATGCATAAAGTACATCCAAAGTAAGCGAGTGTAGTCATCAATAAAAATAACATAATAGCGGTTACCTCCTTTAGAAACAAAAGGAGCGGGACCCCAAACATCAGAATGAATAAGTTCAAAAAGGTGCGATGAGTGCGAGATACACTCATGGGATAAGGACGCTGGAGATGTTTACCAAGCTTACGACCCACACAGTAGAACATCGAGGAGGAAGGAGAGCATGACTCCTAAGGCGCCAAGGCGCACAAGAGATGATGTGATGATGAGGGACACAAGTGATCAAGACGATGATGCCACATATGATGAGATAAAAATGCAGTAGATGCCGATGATGAATAGACTTAGGCTGAAGATGACGAGATGAAGAGTATCCAACACATAGACTCCATCGTGGCGGCGACTGCTCCAATCACCTTTGGTCCCGCACACGCTGATGCACTCGCACACGATACGACAACCATAACTCGACGTTAGTCGAGCATACACCGCATACGAGTGTTCATGGATAAACGATGAACATGAGAGAGACGGAGAATAGAAAGAAAGTAGATGAAATAATGGAGAGGGTGCTATCGCTAGATGACGAACACGGTAACATGAAATGGCGGATGAGAATGATGAAGATGAGTGGCATCGAGTCATGTGAAGAGAGCACCGTAGTCAAAAAGCCAAAGAGATGGAACTACCGGGAGCGAGAGGAACTGCGAGCCCGACTGTGCATGGCCGCTGGAGTCTCCGCTAGATGAGATCTGCCGGATCTGCGCAAACATCGCGATAGATCGATGATCGCGTGAGACAGCAAGGAGAAGATGTGATGTGCGAGATGGTGGAGCGGGAGAGACCGGCAGTGTACTGCTGGTGAAGTGAGGCGCGGTAGAAGAGGTGGCGAAGGAGGCAAAGATCGCTGGAAGTCTGCCGATGCTCTTTCGAGCTACTCGCGCTCATGATGACCAAACATGCCACAGTGAGTGACAAATCATGAGTGCTGCTTCGCCTAGTAGAAGAAGAAGGCCGAAATGAGGGCAGAAGGTGCTTCGGGGGTCTACTAGATGAGGACGAAGAGCGTAAGGAATGTGAGGACAACAAGAGCACTACCTCCCCTGTGAAGGTAGCTCGGAGACGCAGTCTCTCAAGCCACGAACAAATAGGTGAAAGCATCATCCAAAAGAGTGAGACCGATGGAGCATGTAGTAATCGAGCCCGAGTTTGTTCAAACTCGGGACGAGCCGCGCATAATGAACTCATACATACGGGTCGTGTTTCATCATGGCTACGACGACGTGAGCAAGACTCAGAACAAGTAAGGATCTGGGCAGCATGAACAACACAATAGGGAGGAGTCAGAGCATCAATCTGACGCCATAAGGCACAATACCGACTATAGAACTGGTCGACGTGTGTCCCTCGCCTCGCCGAAGACCGAGAGAGTCCGATATAAAGCGTAAAGTTGCGCCCCGACCGGAACCACGAGAACGACGCCAAGATAGTCCCACATCGCCCGAGCGGTGAAAGATCGCTAACTCGAGAAATGAATATCAAGAGTGATCATCCGGCGGATCATCATCTTGGCCATAGAGTCGCCGCCAGCCCATTTCTCAAACCGCGCCAAATGCCGTAAGAAGAGTAGAGGCCTCGTGGAAGGAGTGGTGTCGGGGATAGAAGGAGCGAGGGAGCAAGTACTGCTACTTTCATCAACATGGCGAAGAACGTGACGCCATCAGAATACGCTTGATAGTGAGCCGCTGTCGATGTAGTTGGTGCCGTGGCAAGCGCATCGATCGAATGATGGAGATTGCGATGACGCATCTCGTGTAGCACACTACTAAGCCCATACATCCATATATATATATATATATATAGATATTTCTAATCACCAAGCCTAAGCACATAAGTGCAAAGAAACTTACATCAATGTCTCTTGCTTTTTGAATGGAGTCAGTTCAATTGTCTTCATGTGCTTGGAGAAGACACAAAAGGCTATATTCGTGGGGAAAGGATGGAGGCGGGGCGACAAGGTAGTGATCACCGAGTCTCCGAGTGATGGCGGCCGGTCGTGGATGTGCCGGCCGGTCAGGGCGTGGATCGGGAGCGATCTGGCAGGCTTGTCAGTGGGGTTAGGGGTTGTCGCAGAAGAAGATGGAAGAAAGTATGAATGAGGAAATGAAAAGAGAAATGAAACAAGGGGAAGAAGACAGACGTGGTGAAGTGTAGAGATGGCACGACCGTGAAGTGTAGAGATGGCGGAGGGGGTCGGAGAGATGGCCGGAGGAAGGTACCTGAGTCCGATACCATGTTAGAAAGGAGAAGAATGAAAGAAGAGAAGAAAAGAGATGGATCAAAAGCTCATCTATTGCCCAACAAGGTGTGACTCATGAGGCTTCATATAGAAGCCAAATATCTGGTATACGCCCATGTATATACATACATATATCTGATATAACATACACACATCTAACAGAGTTGAACTTAGTGATGGCTGGTTCCTAGGATCGTTTTAAGGTGAACAAAATGAGGGAGGAAGTTGATGATAAGAACTTAAACACAGTTTCACACGGCATTAGTTTTATAAGTTATTAAAAGCTTTTATTCTTTATAAAGCCTTTTATATGATGCCACCATGCTTTGCATTTTTGCTTTATGGTGCCTAATCCCTTAACTATCTGTTGTGATTTGTGCACCAAATGAGATTCCATATTAGGCATCCATTCATTTAGCTATAGCATGCAAAAGAAGAAGTTTGTCTTGCAGGCCTTTTTGCATTCACAATTGTTTCTAGCCACCTTAAAATTGCATCATTTGCTAGTTATTGCATTCCATTATATGGTGGTTGATGCAGTCCTTGGATCTTGTTTTAGGCAAGAATTCCATTTCCTAGTCACACTTCGTTTTTGGGTGTGTCTTGTTCCTTTGTTTCTTCATCCCTTCAGTTGTTTCTACAAATATTTCCTGTCAAACTTAGAAAAATAGAATCCATTTGGGAAGAGATGGAATGGCCCTGGGTGGTCTTCAGATTTGTTGGGTTTGATTTTTAACAACCAGCTTAACGTTCGTAAGATAATGCACCATGATGACCAGTTACTTTGAGTGACACAAGTGTGGGTTCTTTGATTATTGATGACCATGTATATTGCAAGTGTCCATCAATTTCTGCTATTAAATAATATTATGACCTTAAGAAATTTCTGCAATAAACTACTCATTTAAATTGCATGTGTTCCTAATGTAGATGGAAGTACAAAGGTCCATTAGCTTCTTTTAAGGCCCTAGTGGACATGGCAGCCGTGCACTCCTCTTGTCGGCTCTGCATTCACCTTGCAAAAAAAAAAATCCATGAAGAAGAAGAGAAGACTACTCGATTTGAAAATCGCCCCTGTAAATGCACCAACAAAGTAGGGACAACTGCATACCATTTGTATGTCCGGGGAAAGGGGATGTTTCGCTATGGAATCTATATTTCTCAGGTGCATACCCCAGTCTTTTCTACATAATTCCCTTTCAAGTTATATTCTAAGTAAACCGATGCATTTCATCAATAATGATTGATATGTCAGGTCCGACATGTTGACTTTGGAAGCATTAGAGTCTGCAGTGTTGGTGAAGTTCAAATCCCTGAATCACACCCATTTGGAAGGGAGAGAGACCAATGAGGATTCGCGGTATTGATGTCAATGTACACAGAATGTACCCGATCGGCCTCACACAAAGACAAGCCTTGTACACATTCAAATTTGATGGCGATGCCGATCTCCAGAAAATACATAACTAGTCATCCTTGCAGCAAAATTTGAAGTGATTTTTATGATCGGTAATAATATTGTTCGCTGCTGCAGCCATTTTCCCAACTTCTTAACTTTTGATAAGACGCAGCTGATTCTGTCAATAGGCACTTTTGCTGTAATTTTGTACATCTCTAGGAATGAATGTATTTGGACCTGAATAGATTGACATGTTTATCAAATGCATGCCAAGATTTATTGTAGGTTTTTAATCAATCAATTTAAGTTTCTCCAGGGAAGAAAGCGCTTGACTGGTCAAGGTTGGCATGAGTTTTGATGTTTGGCTTACACTAATAACTATGATTTTTTCTTTTGCAGAAATATATATAAATTATAAATATCTATATATATATATATGTATAGACGCAGGTAAAAGGCTATAATTGTGCATGTATTATCATGATTATTGTATTAGCTTATACCTTATGAAACTACACTAATATTTGTATGTCTCTGATTGACAGGTTATTAAAGTAATTAATAGTTTTCAATCTTATTTGAATATATAAACTATAACTTTACAACTATTAATTTGAAGAATATAAAGTTAAATATAGAAATTTTGGTTTTTTTATCTAATCATTTAAGTTTATGAATTGAATTTTATTCAAATAATATATTTGATTTGCATCCAAGACAAGTAATTTGTTTGCAACAAGCTTAGATAAAATAGACTAACTGATTTTCTCACATTAGATAATCTAAAAAAAAAATATGAACTTGTCTTTATTCTATAGGTTTAAGTTTTCATGTTGAATTAGGATTACATATTATATTTGGTTTGCATTTGATACACATGAATATATTAATTTTTTTTAATAGTAAAGGTATATATATATATATATATAAATTTTTCTCTCTTTCTGTTTCCTAATCTATTTATTTTACGGCCAATTTTTGAATTTTTTTAATAATGGCACCATGTTTGAATTTAAAAGCAACCAAACTTTCATAAAATCTAGTAATTATATATATGAAGTTTACACAAGAAGAAGCGTCTTTTTATTACCTAGACATCATTGTAAAATGACAAATTTATTTAAATATACAAAATATCTCATACAGAAATTTATGAAAAAAATTGGAGATTGAATAAAAACATGGTTTAAGATTTTTAAATTTAAATACTTTTGTGGGTGATTTATTTATTTATTTATTTTGAAAAATACGTGATAAAGGGCTATCGTTTTAATAGATTGCTTTAAATGGATATTACAGATGATTTGCACGATTACTGATGATTTATAATTTTTGAAAAACTTATCTTATCTTAAAATTTTTTGAAAAAGTAAAATCAATCTTTTTTTTATAAGAGATTTATAATTAAATTTGTAATTAATATTGATAAATAATATTCGAGCTAAATATATAACATATAAACAATACATAAATAATACTAGCAAAAGAAAGGTGAATCTCACACTCTCCAGTATTGATATTGGGTATAAGAAAAGATTCTTCCTAGCCAATTTGATTAATTTACAAACAAACAAAAAAATATAAAAATCTCATTAATATATATATATATATAATAATAATAATAATATTTAACCATTCCCATGTGCTAAAAACTAAAAGGCCTCACAACCATTGTTTAGGTTTTAGAACTCCAACGCCGTTGGTTTAGTGGCCATGGCTTCACCTCTTTGAACACTCTGACTCGTGCCTCTCATTCGCTCTTTCTCTTCTTCTGAAAAACACCACCGGGATCCAAAGGAGGTGTCCGAGATCCAGAGCGCCCTCCCACCTCCGGCTGCTGCGTTGCCGGCTGCCGAGTTCAAACACCTACACCTGCTGACGCGTGAAGCCGGTCCCCGCCGGCTATCCAAATCGGATAGCCACTGTACGAGCAGCTGCTCTCGGAGCACGTCGCAAGACTGAGGATCACACCTCGCATGCCATTACACTTTCTCTGTCTTTCTCTTTTGAGACTGCGCTTTTGAAACCTCCGCAAGGCCCGATTGGTCCGCAAAAAGGGTGAAAGATCTCATTTTTTTGGGAGAGAAGCGAAGACGACGACGTTGTTCTTGGATCGTGAGCGGTGTGGAGGTTTAGGTTCAGCGCTGGAGATCATTTGCCGCTTTGAAGTTGTTTGATTGGAACGAGGACCGGGTAATCTTTCTTTTTCCTCAGTTTTGATTTATGTTTAACATGTTCTGTTGATAATTCAGAACATCCATTGATTATGGGTGTTTATTAATCCCAAGCTATTGCAAGGTATTGAAATGGTATCGAATATGCTTCTATTTGTTGGTTGTATTTTCAGTTTGCAGTTATAATTTAGATTTATTTTCTTTGTTTTTTGAATGATAATTTGATCAATTTATGGTTCAGTGAAGTATAATATATGTATTTGTATGTTCATCTTTTACCGGGAATCCATTTTTAATTAGTAATTTTAAACTAAAATGTATAAGATTAGTGCCAAAAGTTAGATTACTGATGAAAAGGAACTGATGGAGTGAATCCCTTTTTAATCCCTTTCTTGTAATTGCTTTTGTTTTGACGAATTGCTTGTATGTTTTGTGTGCCTATTTCATTGTAATTCCATATAGAATTTCATAACATTTTATTGTATCTATACCAGAGTAATCCTTGTATGCAAAATTTTGCAGCCAAAGCAAAAGAATAGATGATTATAAAGTCCACCATTTTTTTAATCTCTATGTTATGCTCCTTGTATTTGATCCTGAGCTAAACGGCACATTTTATTGTTACTATTACATGAAAACTAATGGAGAATGCTTGGTTTTTTTAATATATATGATAATAAATTGCAGTGCCTCCATTTAAGCTTGATTCTACCACTCCCATACTTTGTTCTGTGCATGTATCATCTTCAACATATTGTTCTTTGTTTAAGTTAAAAACAAACTGCTTTGATGATGATATTTTAGTCGTATGTGAACTTGAACTAGCATTGAGATTTGGAATTTGATTAACAGAACCGTCTTCAATAAAATTAAGGTATGGGGTTAAATGGTAGTGCAAATTTTTTTACTATTTAAGACATTTAATGGACAATTTTCTCTTTGATTCCTACGTCAAATTATATAATGGTCTTGCAAATTCTGGTAACATAGGCAGGGGCCATGTCATTCCAGCCTTCATGGCCATTTTTTTAAATATATATATAGTGAAGAAGACCTCATTTCTCCAACCAAAAACAAATGAAGAAAAATAATTGATATTAGGCTTCAAAACTATTAAATTCACACTCTTAGTCCCCAACTATGATTTCATTTTCCATTTTTGATTTTAGCCCATAAAATAGTTGTTCTTTTTAAAGAATCTAAGGCACAAACAGCAAGGATTATTGCCAGAATTAATTGCTAGGAGCAAACAGAAAAGGGAGCAAACTCTATCCAATAACTAGCACTATTGTTTTACTTTTCTCTCCAAATCTTGAACTTTTCCATCACTCTAGCACCATTAACCATCCAACACAAACCAATAAATGAAATGTATAACAATAGCGGTTTGTGTTCGGTGATCAATGGTGCTGGAGTGATGGAAAAGAACAACTATTTTTATTGGTTTTGTGTTGGATGATTAATGATCTCGGAGTGATGGAAAAGTTCAAGATTTGGAGAAAAAAATTATAACAATAGTGCTAGTTATTGGATAGAGTTTGCTCCCTTTTCTGTTTGCTCCTATCAATTAATTCTAGCTATAATCCTTGCTGTTTGTGCCTTAGATTCTTTCAAAAGAACAACTATTTTATGGACTAAAAGCAAAATGGAAAATGAAATCATAGTTGGGGACTAAGAGTGTGAATTTAATAGTTTTGAAGCCTAATATCAATTATTTTTCTTCATTTGTTTTTGGTTGGAGAAATGAGGTCTTCTTCACTATAAAAAAAAATTAGTGGCCATGAAGGCTGGAATAACATGGCCCCTGCCTATGTTACCAAAATTTGCAAGACCATTATATAATTTGAAGTAGGAATCAAATAGAAAATTGTCCATTAAATGTTTTAAATAGAAAAAAATTTGCACTACCATGTAACCCCAGACCTTAATATTATGGAAGACGGTTTTGTTAATCAAATTCTAGATCTCAATGCTAGTTCAAGTTCTCATACGACTAAGATATCATCATCAACGCAGTTTGTTTTTAACTTTAACAAAGAACTATATGTTGAAGATGATACATGCACAGAACAAAGTATGAGAGTGGTAGAACCAAACTTAAATGGAGGTACTACAATTTATTATCATATATATTTAAAAAACCAAGTATTCTCCATTAGTCTTCATGTAATAGTAACAAAGCCTTAAAGGTACCTAGGAACAAGATCTGACAAGATTCCAGGATTTGACACCAGTGATATCCTAAGTTTATTTAGATGTTGGTATGATGTTTAAATACAAATCTGCTCTGACTATTCATTGATAAAGATAAAGATATTTTTGGTGGTTGTGGTTAGCAGTTAACAGATACTTCCTGTACAGCATGCTTATGCTGCAGTTAAAGTTAGATTTTGAAAATTTTAGCCAATCCTAATCAAGATATTCAAACAGCAATAGCCTATACTCCTGACAACAGTTAATTCAAAGGCAATGTACCTTCAATAGCCTATGCTTGTGATGATCCTGTGTTGGATTTTCTCTTGACTGGTTTTCTGTTTATCTGAAGGGAAAAGCTTGGGGCACTTGAAATAAAAGCTTTTTATCCTTCTCTGATGTCCTGTGTCACAAGTTAAAAAGAATTTTAGATTGTATGCCAATAAATGTTTTCTTAGCAAGAATCTTTAGAGTCTTGTTGCTTGTGTCTTATTTAGTTTAATTATGTTTTTTGCTGAAATAATTCATGTTCTCTAGATATTTTCCATGTAAGGCACTTTATTTTCCAGCCAAACTGATGACATATTGAAATTGGAGTGGTATTTGGAATCTTATGAGGCGGTACCTTTTTTCATGTATTTGAAGAAGTTTTCACTCATTGGTACATGTGTTGTGGAATATATGTTACACATATTTTTGACCATTTATTAATTGAACAACATTGATGCAAAATTTGATACAAATAAGGTCATTTATGGTTTTCTCCGAACTTATATTATCAGGAAGTTTTTGGTAATCAGCTGTTTGTGTCAACTTTCAAATTTATATTTACTTTGTAATGGTTTTCTTAAACATTTTTGATTCAGTATATATATATACATATATATCTTTTGTTTGCACAGATGGCAAGATGGGATGAGATTTTTGACTCTTCCAGTACAAAAATCCACCCTACACCGGAGTTTTCTCGCAATTGATTTAGTTTGGTCCAAGGTGGGGAGGGTGGCGAGAGAAAATTGATAGACTTGCTCTCATTCCCTTCTCAGAGTGAATGATTTTGTAAGAGGTGAGTCCAATAATAAAAGAATGCCCTACAAGATTTCATGTTGAAGCAAGGAGAAGGAGGCCTCTAGAAATGGGCTACAAGCCAAAAGTTGATGGAATTCTTGAATATATATTGTAAGTTGAACCTTTTCTGTATTGCTGAAATTTTTTAGGCATATAGTTTTGGGATTATGCTGGTTTTTATGGTCACATATAATGTGAAAAGTCTAAATTTGTATCGATTGATCTAATCAAATTGTTTTTTCTTAAACAACTTTTACCAGCTGCACTGTTGATAATGTGATCACATTTGATATCATTTTATTTCAATGGTTTAAAATTTTCTTTGTATGAAAGTGACTTCATTAACCTTATAGGCCTATTACATCATTAAACAATCGGTATGGTATCACTATCAGAGGCTACATAAATATTTTAACCAACCAGTTACCTAATGATCAATAAAGGGTGCTGTCAATACTTTACGGTTGTCAAAATTTGCTATACTTTTTGGTATGGAAGGTTGGCGATAAAGGATGCCGGTAGATGATGGTTTTCATGTTTGAAAACTTGAAAATCCCCTTTGCTTTTGTGTATATATGCAGTTGAATTTCAGGTATTGGTGCTCGTTTGGCCCTGATGATCATAGGAAAGGTGGTGTTGTTCGTCCCAGCAGAAATTATGCTGTAAAACGGAAAACCCCCGCGGGCAGGCCAAATACAAAGAGAGGTTGTGTATGTCATTTCATTGTTAAGAGGTTAATAGCTGAACCAACTGTTGCACTTGTCATATATAATCAAGATAAGCATGTAGATAAGAGAGGATCGCTATGCCACGGTCCATCAGATAAAAAGGTCTGCTGGAACCAGTGCAATGTTTGCACTCACATCTCTGATGAGCTTCGTCTTCAAATTTTGTCTTTACTATTTGTTGGAATCCCTGTGGAGACCATAATGCAGAGGCACACTGAGATAGTGGAGAAGCAGGGTGGTCCTTGCTAATAGGGATGATCTTCACCCACCGTTATGTCAGGAGGTTAGAGAGGGAAGATCAGGCGCCTACATATGAGAGCTGGACTCTGTTGATGATGCTAGTGTTGCACTGTGGGTTGAGAACCATCGTGATCACATTTTCTTTTATGAGGATTTCTCTGATTCAGAACCATTTGTTTTGGCATCCAAACAGAGGGCAGCTTCAACAGATGATTCGCTTTTGGAAATGGCGTATTGTTGCATCTGACTCAAGGTTTGGAACAAACAAGTTAAAGGTCGGTTATGCTCACGCTTCCCCTGTGGTTGCTTAGGTTGCTTCTGTATGTTTAAAGCTGACCCTTTCTTTATCAATTTTTGTATAGTATCCCATCTATACTCTCCTTGTTTTTGGTTCAACAACAATGCGATCCCTGTAGCATGGATCATAACTCCAAGCTTTGCTCGTGGCAAGATGCATAGGTGGTTGGGGAGCACTCATGACAGAGTACATACAAAGGATCCAACATGGAAATTGGGTGGTTTCATTATTGATGATCCTGCTGCTGATGTTCTTATGATCAGGGTTTTGTACATCGCTGTACTTTTCTTTTAATTAAATTTCTGTCATTTGAGAGAAATTACTTTAGATGTCATTATATAATGCAGGAGGTGTTTCAGTGCTCTGTTTTGATCAGCTTTTTCATGCAGCGCCATGCTTTTGCACATTAATAGGATAGATGTTCAGAAACAAATATATGTGCTGAGATGTCAAGGCGATCTGAGAAGCAGTATCCCATGTTTGGTAGAGGAACTGCTGATATGAAGGTATTTGAGGCTTTGTGATGGAGGATTTTGTTGACTGTCTCGAAGTCATGGATTACTTCAGCAGCTGTATGGTTTTCCTCGAATTGGTTAGTCTTAGTGTTTGGCCTGACTCTTCTATCCCCAAAACCTTTTTATTATGGTGATTTAATTGTTAATTGTTTCCCACTAGGGGCATGGGTTGATGTATTGAAGGTTCTTCCATTACTACACAGAGGTCTCTGCAGCAATTGAGTGCTATCATCATTTTACCTCAAACTCAGGCTGTTGAATGAGAAGCGATTCTAATATTTACCAGCGTGCAGATTGGCCTTTGTGGACAAATTGGGTACTAAGGTGCATTCTATTACTGGTTAGATGAGTTCACTGGCAGGGAGAACTTGCTCGGTACTGGAAAGATGAGTGAAAAGCGGCTTAACATCAGCGGAGACGGCATTGCAGATTCCTGACTCGGATGTCATTGAGATGGAAAAATACGCAAAGGTTAATAGTCGTAGCAGAGAGATGGGAAGGTGCATACAATTCTGAATCCAGGTTGCGGTAGTTTGCTATCTGTGATTGCCAATGGTCAAGGATGGGAAAATACTTTTGCAAGCATGTGATTAAGTCAACTAAAGTTTTTCGAGATAAGGGGTTTAGCTGCACCTTCAACTAGTCTTTTGAGTTTAATCAAGCCTTGACGAGTATTCTTCGACACCCGCCACATGATTCCTTGAGCCGTGATCATGCGATTGCTTTGGTTGTTTGTATTCAGTCTCAGTTAAAATGGATTGTTCGGATCTGAAAAAGGTAGGACCACTCTTCTACTTCAGTCCAAGCAGCTGCCAATTTGAAATTGTCCTCCCTGATGAACCAATAGATGCTGATACAAATTTGATACATAGCAAAATCATTCTGTTTTTCAGAGAATGTTTGTGGGATGGAGAAGTGATAGACTCTTTTTCCAAGAGAGGATAGTGTTTTCTGTGGTGCTAATGTGGTTGTTGATGATAACTTATTACACCCTTCATAGTAAATATAGATTATTCTTATCGATGATGCGCTCCTAAGTTCCTAACATGAAATAATAATATCTTTGCAGATGCCCTTTGTGGTAAGATTATGCAGTATGTTTTGTTGGTTAGGATTATATTTTGCTCAGAATTTTTCTTTGTCTGTTCTATGTATATTCACTGTTTCTATTTGATGCCTATTTAACTTAGTATTGGTACATTTCTCATGTCGGATTTTGATTGAAAATTGGGCGGCAGTTGTTCGTTCTTGATCTCGCCTCGGTTTCTCTCGCTTGTCGTGATAATAATTAATCAGAGCATAGGTTTATGCTAAGAAACGCTTTTGTGATTTCTGAAACCCAAAAAGCTTCTGAGGAGTGTTTTCTCGCCATTATATGGCATTGTGGGAATTGTGACATTTTTGAAGTTGCATCGTAATACTTCCGCTCCTTTTATCTATCATGAATAACCGAATCTCACATACCAATAAATCAGTTATTTTACAAATTTTTATAAAAAATTTGTTATCTTTCCAAAATTATCCCTAATTTATATCTTTTATATTTCTCTCTAATATTTAATTCCAAGAGAATCAATAAAATATTGTGTAGTATTGATAAAATGTTTCTGACACAAAACGATGCATAAAAAGGAACATCGGCCATTATGTATAAAACGAACTGATGCCTGCTAGAATCATGACTAGACTCGCATTTACAAGGGGAAACAAGGTAGCTGAATGGGCCATGTGGCATATATATATATATATATCAATTAATGTATAAAAATATAAAAATAATATTTTTAGAAAAATTATTTGTGAAATTTTATTATTTTGCTCTTCCTTTTGGTATTTAATAAATTAGTTATTTAGTAATAATTTTTAAAAAATTTATTACTTGACAACTTGATTTTCTAAAAATTAGTATATATGTTATTATCAGTAATATATTTATAAAAATCTAATATTTGTCTCCTAATTAATTTTTATTTGTATTTTAGAGTGATTTTAGTAATAATGTTTAAAAATCTATTGTTTGACAACTTGATTTTCTAAAAATTAGTATATATATGTTATTATTCTAGTAATATATTTATATCTAATATTAGTCTCAATTAAATTTTTATTTGTATTTTAGAGTAGATTTTAGTTTTTAAAAACAAAAATTTGGCCCCTTTAAAAATTTTTCTAGCTCCAGCCTTATTGTTTAACAACTTCACCTCGTTGGCTTCTGTTGGTTCCTATGTTATTTGATTTTAGAGTAAAACTACTGAATCATATTTAAATGAAGTTTTTGTTATTATTTTTATAGAAGATAGCATAATTTTTCTATTAGCTCAAAACCATTCATGAATATAGAATTATGGTATTTGATAATACAATTGTTGTTATAATAAATGGATGTAGAGGCAGAACAGTTTGAGCTGTAGATTCACTTGTTCAGAAAGTGATTGTTTATATAGATTAATAAATAAATAAATAAATAAACTAATTAATTATAATTAATTAATTTTAAATCAAATCATGATATCAATTATCAAATACATCGTCAAAATTAAAATACACTAATCTAGGATCGCCAAGAGCACGACTCGAGTGATATAAAATATTCAAATCTCAAAATCAGCTGAGAGCATTGATTTCGATGCGAGTTAAAATATTTAAATCTTCAGATCAGTTAAGAGCACAGTTTGCGCTCGAGGCTATCTAAAAATATTTAAATCTCAAAAATCAGTAAGAAGCATAGATCTAGAGAGTAATCTAAAAATACACAAATCCCAAGATCGAGCGATTCACATGAGATCTCGATGCGATTTAAAATACACAAATCTCAAGATCACCAATAGAGTATAGATCTTGAGACGATCTAAAAATACATAAATCTCAAGATTAGCCAAGAGCATAGATTTTGAGACGACCTAAAATCCACAAATCCCAAGATCAGCCGAGAGCACATATCTCGAGGCGATCTACAATACACAAATCTCGGGATTAGTCTAGAAAGCACAAATATCATGCAATCTAAAATATTCAAATCTCAAGATTAGTCATGAGCACAAATCTCTAGACAATCTAAAATATATAAATTCCAAGATTAGCCGAGAGCACAGATCTCGAGGCAATATAAATCCCAAGTCGAGGGCATAAAACTCTCAAGCGCCATCTAAACTATTCGATCCCGGGATCGACCATGTGCATATCTCGAGACAATCTAGAATATTCAAATATCGGATATCAAAGGCGATTTAAAATATTTAAATCTCAAGATTGAATATGAATACAAATCAAGAGGCATATTTATTATATATATATATATATATATATATATATATATATATATATATAATATAATATAAAATAAAAATCAAATCAGATAACAAATAATAATAAAAATCAAATCAAATCTGAACGATAATATAATATATATATATATATATTTTTACTAAATAATAATAATAATGGCTAAATATAAAATAAAAATAATATATATAAATATAATATGTATGAAAATATAATAAATAATAAGCTAATACTAATAAACAATTTATAATATATATAATAATCATAATAATAATAATTTTTTTTTAAATAATAATAAAATAAATAAGAAGAAAAAATGGCGAAATGTGTTCGATCGTCGTGGTACCCATGATCATACAAACCGCTCCCTCGATCAACACAATCAACCATGCCTTACCAATGTTTTTAAAAGCTGTCATCGGAAGTGAACCGACCTCATATTTAGGTCATGGGTTGAGTCATGTCCACCGCATGACCCAATTCGATTTTGATCGGATGACGTCATGTGTGTGTATATATATATTTAAAATAATATAAAAATTATAAATATTTTTGTGTGACAATTAAGATAATTGAGATAGCATAATATTTGAAAATATTCAGTATATAAAAAGAGAACAAAAACATGTAAAAATCAATATTTTGCACAATTAATATTACCTTTCTTTAGACAAAGCACAATATATAAATTGATGAAATTGAGAACCATAAAGAGTTCTTAGGTATCAACATGATTGAAAGTTGAAACTTGAAACAATGGTTTTGAGTAGTATATTTATAATAGTATAGGATTGAACTTGTTTGAGTAAGCTGAGGGTTGATCATGGAACTCCCTTCACTCTTTAGTCTATCTGGGACCCCAAGTAGTTACTTTGAGTGATTAATAAAGTTCGTAATATGCAAAATCATGTTGCCTAATTGGAGATATAAGATAGAGTAAATTGCTAATATACACTTATATTGGTAAAGATTTACAAAACAATAAAAAAACTTAGAGAAAGAAAGATTTAACCTCCTTCTCCTTGCAGCAGGCCTTTGGTCATCTAGTAGGAAAAAATCTCTTTCTCCTTATAGTAGGCCTTCTCCTTTTCTTTGCAGTAGAGAGAGATATATCCTTGTAGCAGGTTGCAGGCCTTCTTCTTCTCTTTTCTTCCCTCCTTTTTTTGCAAAATGGGTAAGATTGATCGAAAGATGAGAAAATGAATGAGAGGTAGCCATGCAGGAGGCTGTGAGTCTGGACCGAGAGAAAGAGAACATTCCAAAAGAATCAAACCTAATTCATAAACCAGGTTTTGCCACTGCTTCGTACTGTAAACCCGCTTCATTTGGTTTTAGCCGTGTTTGACCAGGTTCTAAGGTTGGTCAAATATTGGTATTAACTCGGACTGGGCTTCGATCTAGTTCCCTATTTTTCTATTTGAACAAGTCGGTCTGGTCCTGTTTTAAAAACATTGCGCCTCACGGTCAGCCACACTCCCACAACTAACTATCATGTGGGGAAAAGTTTTTAAAAGGGCAACCGGAGAAAAAATTGAAGGGGGAGAAGTTTTGGAAGGAGAAGATCAAAAGAAGAAGAAAATGGTTATATATATATATATATATATTCTCTTTCTACAAACATATGTGTGTAAAAAAAAAATCATTGAAGAAAGTTGTTTCACGACCATGACTCCTACTATTATTGCGTGATGCCATTGCTTTCGACACCATCGTCTGCAGTAGTTCGTTATTGTCATGAATATATATATATATATTGAAGCCACTGCCGACACTAGCGTGGGTGGAATATCCCTTGCTCGTCTCCTTTTTGTTGCTGTTTTCTGATGAGTGCAATTTATATCATGTTTTCTTACCCTCAATTCATACATTTGCTTGCCTTTTGGCACATTTTTATATACATTCGGTGCTATTCTGGGTATGTTTGTTAATGATGCAGGAATTGAGGAGCTCGATTCAATCACGAATGCTTTGTGTTCAAGCTCAGCATGGGTAGAAATGGTGCTGGAGTGATGATCAATGGTGTTGGAGTGATGGAAGAAATGCTAAATGCTCAAGCTCAGCATGGGTAGAACAAAGTTGTGCTCTGTCCTCCTGAATCTCCCAGCCTTGTGCGGATCAAGTGAAGAAACTCACAGGGGAGTGGCACCAAGGCGAACATGGTTGAAGCACACTCGTGTCCCTGCCCTCGAAAATCTCAGGTTGGAATTATTTTCTACTCAATAGGGGAAGCACGTGCCGGAGGCTCCTAGCACGATCATGTTCAAGGAAGCACGTACGAAGCATGACTGCGCTTCCTTCCATTGAAAATTCCAGGCGAACACTTAGCCGATTCACTCAAAATCATTCCATGGAAACACGGGTTGAACACGACCATGCTTAGACTGTGTCGAGCTCGCAGACAACCCTTTTTAATTCCAGTTTCTATGGTTTTCCCTCATCTTTGTTCAGGGATTCGACTCTCCACCAGGAGGACTTTGAAGAGGGTGAAGGTCAGGCTTCACCACACTTTCTAAGGGGATCAAGAAAGAGTTGGAGGCACAAGAGAGTGGGGGTAAAAAGCATACTGAGCTTGATGAGGAAGATTATCTTGAGGAGAAGGGAAGTCATGTCTTCTTTCTCTAATTCTTTATCTTAGTTTTCCTCGTTGTACCCATCCATAAGGTGCTAAGCGTCCATGGTGCCACGGGATGTGAACCATATTGTTTTGTATCATTTGACTACTTGATTTTTAATGATTATGGAGTTCTTTTGGTTTCTTGTGTTTAATCTTGTGTTTTGCATAACTTGATGGTTTGATTTTACACTGATTGCTTAGGTAATCTAGTTATCTTGGCATAACTTGGTGTATTTGAGAACCATAGTTGCACATTGCTTTTAGAGCACACACTTGAACCACGTGAATGTACACGTAAACATTAGAATCAAGTCGAGCATGCTATAACTCATAGGAATCATCACGGGTCATTGCTATTTTGTTGTTGAAAACACAATCCAAATCCCCCGATCACTACCATCATTCACTCTTTCATTATTAGTTCTTAATTCAATCTTTTTACAATCTTTTGTTTTAGCTCGAACATCGAGAAGATAGATTAGTACTTTAAGTCCAGTCCCTGAGGTTTGACAACCCTACCCCTTATGGGGTACCACTTTACTACTTGTGTGTGACCCATGCACTTGCGAAGAACACATCATTTTGCCATTAGAGAATGGTTGCCATCGCCGTTGTTGCCAACGCTAGCAAAGGTGGAATATCCCTTACTTGCCTCCCTTTTGTTGCTGTTTTGTCAATGCTAGCTAGGGTGGAATATCCCTTGCTCTTCTCCCTTTTGTAGCTATTTTACCATTGGAGAATGGTTGCTATCACCGCTGCTACCAACATTAGTGAGGGTGGAATATCCCTTGCCCACCTCCCTTTTGCTGTTGTTTTGCCATTGGAGAATGGTTGCCATCGCTGCCACTACCAACGCTATCGATTGTGGAATATCCCTCACTCACTTCCTAACTCATGTCGTCAATCTCGATGATGATTTCCCAGGGGATGAAGGCTCATCGTGGCCAAGCTTTTGAAGAGGATTCCTGGACTGATCTTGATTATTGCAAGGCGAACAAGAAATGGTATGCTGTATCAAAGACAATTGCTGAGAAGGAGGGATGGAAATATGTAGAGACATATGGGTTTGATATAGTAACAATTAACCCATCTACATGTTGGTTGCGCTCGTACATGTCTAAGATATTGTTGATGCTTAGATTATGCTCTTGGAACTTCTATTGATGAGATGTTCACTTTGAATCAAAAGAAGGTGCAGATTGTTGGTACCACATGTCCTTGGGTTTTAAAGATTTAGAACACTGTAAAAAAAAAAAGTGATCAATCATTCCTAGAAAGTATTCTCATAAAGAGACCATATAGATTACCTCTTTTGCAACGAAATATGCTATTATGTGAAGAACATGTCAGTGTCTATGAATGCATGTGATTACATTCGTGGAGGTGAACTTAATGGATTTAGCTCTCGTGGAAGCTAAATATATATATATATATATATATATATATGCTGAGGAAAATCATAATCCGAAGAAGGGTAATGAATCACCTGCGTTCGATGGATTAAACAAAGAAGCTACTGATTCTTTTGGTTCGGACGCTCTACTTCCAAGCACATTGAGGAAAGATAAAAAATCCTGAGAAAAGGCAATGCATTTTTTAGCAGGCTAATAGATGAAGAAGATTCAAAGAGAGAAGCTTTGCTTCTATGATTGGAGATCTCAGCTCACCGTTACAAGATACCATGGGCACAAACTGTAATCGACATCTTAGTTAAGCATGCTTTTGAAAGCATAGATAGGTTCACACATTACTAAAGAGACAATCAGTAAGCTCTGGCATTCTATAAAAGAATAACATATTAGAAGAAAGCAAGAAAAATAAGTTATTGAAATAATTGTTAGAAGTGATTGAAGATAGATGAATTGTAGAGAAGCTGTAGTAATGAGCAAGATTGAATTGAAGAGACTGTCCTGGTGGAAATAGAATGTGATCAAGGGGTAAGATTAACAGTTTAAGTGTTTGAGTGTCAGTTATTTACATTAAGGTTTGAGAAAGGAAGAGTGAGCGGATGAGATTAATTATATCAAGATGATTAGTTTAATTTCGAGCAAGTCTCAAGATTGGTTTTTCAGTGGACGGCCAGGATTGGATCATCAAAGGGGTGCATGTTAGTTCGAGAGTCTTTGGAGTTAGTCGGGTTGGGTTAACCAAAAGTGCACCACATTGCAAGGTGACTCATCAAACCGTTTTTTTTTTTTGTCACTGAAGTTTTTGTAAAGATATACAAGCTTGGTTTTTTTGTAAAATTCTAAGAGTTTTTTCTGTTTGTTCATTGAATGTCTCTTTTTGCATGAATTATCTTGTCTTATAGAAGTGTTATTGGAGGTTTAGTTATATACAAAAGTTCTTCCTCATGAACTCTAGTTTCTATGAAGTGATTATCAGTGGTATCAGAGCTCCGAGGTGGATGCTGTGATGGTTCTGGGGTTTTTTCTGTTGTTTTTGTATTGGTGCTATGCTGTTGTGGTATTGTGGGAATTATGTGTAGATGTTTTGATGGGTTGTTACTTGTGTGATTATGTTGTGGTGTTGAAGTGCTCTTGTGACACCTTGTACCTATGCTAAGGGTGTTGTTTTTTCAGTGTTAATTGTGTGAAGAAAAGTCACAAAGCGTAGAAGTCATGGCATTAAGCTTTTCATCTACATCTGCCCCTAAAATCTCTCACTCACTATTGCCAATTTTCAGATGAGAAGGTTATGAGCATTGGAGCTATCGAATGAAGACATTTTTCAGGTCACAGAGTTTATGGAAGGTTGTGGAAGATGGTATAAAAAAGGAGGAATGAAAGGAAAAAGATTTGGAGAATGATGCAAAAGCTCTATTCTTGTTGCAGCAAGCTGTTGATGAGACTATTCTTCACAAGATAGTGAGATTTTGATACAACAAAGGAAATAGGGATCATATTAAAAAATGAGAATCAATGTATTTCTCGAATTATTTCAGTATGATAGCAAAACATTAAGGCAAAAGTTTGAGTTTTATCACAGATGAAAGAAAGAAGAGTTAGTGCAACATTATTTTACTAGAGTTTTGGTTGTTGTTAATCAAATTAAAGGAATGGGCAGTGAATTAATGGAAGTTGATGTGTTGTTGAAAGTTATGAGAAGTTTATCTTCAAGATTCGTGCATGCTGTAACATCAATTGAAGAAGCAAGATACATTGCTACAGTGATTTTAGATGAATTGAATAGTGCTCTGCAAGCTCATGAAGCTAGATATAATCAGTTTTCTGAGAAGCATGAAGATAGAACCTTTGTAATTCAAGGAGAAACAAGAGGTGGTAGAAATGTGCAAAGAGGAAGAATTAGAGGTTTCAAAGAAAGAGGTAGAATTGATGGCAGCTGGAGAGGGAGTGATTACATTGATCAAAGGCAAGGTGGTCAAAGACAACAATTTACTTCTGAGATTAATACATGGTAGAGAGAGGTAGAGTTGGTTCAAGGCCATTTGGAAGAATTACAAGAGGTTAGAGACAATTCAGTGGACAGATATTAAATAGAGGAGGTTTGCAGAATATACAATGCTTTAATTGTAAGAAATATGGCCATACTCATTCACATTGTTGGTCTCAAAATAGAAATTTTGAAAGGGGGTAAAGTTCTAATGATTAAGAGGAGGAAAATTCTGGTGAATATGGTAATATGTTCATTGTACATGAAGGGGAAGACAGTGGTGGCTTTTCTATTTGGTTATTAGATAGTGGATGCTCAAATCATATGACATATAGAAAGGATTTGTTTTATAGTTTGGATGAATCAATTAGGCATACTGTGAAATTGCGTAATGATAAAGAAGTTAAGGTGCTAGGAAGAAGCTCAGTGATGATTAGAACACAAGGAGGAAATAATAAACTGATACATAATGTTAAATATTTTCCACAGTTAACTCATAATTTATTGAGTACGGGTAGTTAAAAGCATGTGGATATGATGTTGTGTTTAAAAAGAATTAGTGCAGAATTGTGAATGCTACAGGTGATTCAGTGTTGATGTTTCAAAGAAATAGTAACAATCTGTATCCTATAGAATTTCTCCTCAAGTTCTGAGCAAGTGAATTTGGTTAGTAGAGAAGAAAATTTTTCTTTACTATGGCATAAAAGATATGGGCATTTACATTTTCAAGGGTTGAAAGTCTTAAATTAGTAGAAGCATTTATTTGGTATGCCAAAGGTAAAGCCAGTAGATTGCTGTGAAGATTGTGTGTATGGCAAACAAACCAGACTACCATTCTCATCTGGCAGATCATGGAGGACAAAGAAAAAATTGCATCTTGTGCATGCAGATGTTTGTGGACCAATGCAAATAGAATCACATGGTGGCAGTAAGTATTTTTGTTATTTGTGGATGACTTCACAAAAATGAGTTGGGTGTATCTACTCAAGTACAAATATGAGGTGTTTTTATTTCAAGCAATTCTTAGCCTTTGTTGAGAGGCAATCAAGCCGAAAATTGAAAATTCTTAGAATAGATAGAGGTGGAGAATTTGTTTCTAAAGAATTTGATAAGTTTTACTTAGATCATGGAATTAAACATGAATTAACTATTTCTTATACTCAGTAGAATCGAGTTGTTGAGAGGAAAAATGGAACTCTTGTTGAAAGAGCTAGAAGTATGTTAAATTCCAGCAGTTTGCCAAATACTTTCTGGGCAGAAGCAATTGTTAATGCAACATATCTTTCTAATATTTCTCTTACACAGGCATCATTGAATAAAACCCCATATGAAGCATGGTTTAATGTTAAACCAAAAGTGAATCATTTAAGAGTGTTTAACTGTATAGCATACACACATTTGCCTGATCAGAATTTACAGAAGCTAGATAGAAGGGCTTTCAAAGGCATTTTTGTTGGTTATTGTACTAATACTAACGGGTACAGGATTTATGAACCAGAATCTAAGAAGCTTGTGATTAGTAGAGATGTGAAATTCTCTGAAACTGATTTTTGGCAGTGGAATGAAAATAGAGTTTCTACTAAGGCAATTGTGTTACCTGACATGAGAATAACATTGAAGTCTACAGGATGGTCAGAAATTGAGCATTTAGAGGATTAAATTGTAGGAAATGGCAGAAATGGTAATGGCCATAGCAGCAATGGTAGTTCACCAAATGGGCAATCAGAACATTTTAGTGAATCAAGGGTTGATGAATCACCTATACAGAGGGTTAGAACATTGAAAGAAATTTATGAAGGTTGTACTTTTGCATTGACTGTTACTGATCTAGAAACATATGAAGAAGTAGTGAAATCAGTACATTGGAGAGAAACAATGGGAGATGAAATAAAAGCTATAGAGAAGAATAAAACTTGGGCTTTGTGTGACCTACCTGCAGATAGAAAAGCTATTGGTGTGAAGTGGGTGTACAGAACCAAATATACACCAAATGGTGAAGTTGAGAGTTATAAGGCCAAACTTGTTGCAAAAGGTTATTCTTAGGAATATGGGGTTGATTATGAGGAAGTGTTTGCTCTAGTGGCAAGAATGGATACAATCAGGATGATCTTGACTCTTGGTTCTCAAAGAAGGTGCCCAATTTACCAATTAGATGTAAAATCTGCTTTTTTGAATGGTAAAATTAAAGAAGAGGTGTAGGTGTCTCAACCCAAAGGTTTTGAAGTACAAGCTAAAGAAGGTCAAGTATACAAGCTGTTTAAAGCTTTATATGGACTGAAAGAAGCTCCAAGGGCATGGTATGAAAGGGTAGATGCTTGGTTTATTTCACAAGGGTCTCATAGAAGTCTGATAAAACACACACTATATAAGAACTGGAAAATCAGTCAGAGATACTGCTGGTATGTATATATGTGGATGATTTAATCTGTTTGGGATCATCAGTAGAAGCTGTAAAGCAATTTAAAGAGGCTATGAAGAGTGATTTT
This sequence comes from Dioscorea cayenensis subsp. rotundata, assembly GCF_009730915.1. NCBI lineage: Eukaryota > Viridiplantae > Streptophyta > Magnoliopsida > Dioscoreales > Dioscoreaceae > Dioscorea > Dioscorea cayenensis. Next base: position 27,221,280 of record NC_052479.1, on the reverse strand, counting down.
GATATGAATAACTTGGGTTTGATGAAATACTTCTTGGGTTTGGAAATAAGTCAGAGTGAATATGGTGTGCATGTATCTCAAAAGAAATGTGCTAAAGATTTATTGAGACAGTTTGGTATGCAAGGTTGCAAGCCTGTGGGGGTTACAATGAGCCAAAGCACAAAATTACAGTTGAATGAAGATGCATAGAGAACTAATGCAACTATTTATAGAAGTCTAATTGGCAAGCTCTTATATTTGACTCACAACTAGGCCTAATTTGGTATATGCTATCAATTTACTTTTCTGAACATATGGCTCAACCTACTAAAATTATGTTTGGGGCTGCTGAAGTTCTTCCTCATGAACTCTAGTTCCTATGTAGTGATTATCAATAACTTGATATGAACATATTTGAATAGCTCCCGAGGAGAAAGTACGCCAATGAGAAGATAAGCATCCGATGTGTCGTTGGAGATGGAGGTTCCCTTCAAGTTGAACAATGGCTTGGCTAAGTGTTCTATACTATTCTTTATCAACACTTGTTAATCAAATCAACCTCTTCTTCTATTAGATGATCTTGTTAAATTGTTGAGGTGGAAACCATGTTCATAAATAATACCTTATTACAATTTTGTTTTTACTATCAACTTTTGTGAAAATTTAATTCACCCAAATGTTCTAATTAAAAAAAAAAAGCATAAGTTGCATGGGATGAATGTGGTGGCATGATGAGGTCGCTGTAATGTGAGACTCTGGGGAGCTTTATGCATGGGATGGACGTGGTGGCCACTTTCTTTCCTCTTAATGGGTATAATGCAAACCTCCAAGACAAATGGCAAGAGGAACTCGAATATGAATTGATGTTAGAATTGAGTGTTTTCTCTTTGGTGAATAAAGGCCTATCAGATTTTCAAAGAAGCATGAGCTGGAGAGTATGTGGTTTTTATCATTTTATGATGAGATAAATAAAATGAACTCTTGTGTAAAAGTCAAATAAGCGAAAAATACCTATCCCGGAGCAATTACAAAAATGCTCATGACAAATGGCTAAATTTGTTTCAGGTGACAGAGATTATCTCGAAATGACAATGAGACATGTGGTGAGTGACGAGGGCATAGACAATGACATATATATATATATCTATATATAAGTTATATACACATATAAATGATGTAATAAAATATATACTATAGTATATATATAAATAAGTAATGCAATTTTATAATTTTGCAATCTCTTTACTTGTACTCGTACTAGATAATCGAGAGTTTCCAAGGCTTCGCCCGGGGCAATGAAATAATAGAGGCTTGCCCATATTAGGAATGGAAGAGTCCACAATAAAATAAAATAAATAATATTTGTGATTCGATATATCTCATGGTGTCTTTTCATTGACACGACACCAAGGTGAGTATTTTCAATCCACGTGATAATATTGGTAGACCCGATTCTTTTCTTAATTATATCTAGATTGAGCACTTTGTATGCGAATTGCTAATGGGTCATGCTTGTAGTTTGACCTAGAAATATGAACATGGAACTCTTGAGGGGTTACGGGTATGGCATAATGGCTCTAATTTAACTATGTAATCTTTGCTAGACTAGAAGGTCGCATTTGAGGAAGATAAAGAAAATTTTGGAGCTGAGCATACTCTCCTACTGAGACCCATTAGATCTTTCCAATATGTCTTCCCAGGGGTACAAGAGATTCTACATGGATGAGGTGGTTATCCTTGATTGGTGTTTAAGTAGCCCTCTTGGTTTTGATATATATAGTTTATCTTGGTTTTTGACTTTTGGCTATTTTGTAGATCAAATTATTGTGAAGAAGAAAGTTTGATGGAATAAAAACATTTGCTAGGGTTTTGGCTTCTGAGTTATATTTTTCCTTCTAAGAAAATAAATTAAGATAAACATTTTGACTTATGTGATCATGCAATTTTATTCCTTGTGTTATTGTGTTTGGTATTTCATGATCATTTAAATGGGATCAATGGGACTTCACTTCACAATCTTCAGATACTATTGAGGTTCTGACTACACATTATGAATTTGGAAACAACTTTTTAGATCTAAAGGTCATTTTCATTTTTTTAGCTTTTCCAGTGACTCGGATCACGTTATCTTCAAAGAGCTACCGCTTTGCCTTGATAAAATGATTGATTAACTATAATTATTTGTGTCATAGCTATTATTGATAATCTTTGGGGAGAGTGCTAACTTGATGGAAGTCTTAATGCCCGAGTGAGTTGAGATCTCATAGAAAAGATTAAATGCTCAGGTATTTTGTGGTTCATCTTTAGTTAATAATCTCAATTTCTTGTTCATTTGTTTTACTACATTACACTTTTATCATCCACTAACTTAATCTGCAAATTTTCCAATTGACAAATAAAGCCACATTTTTAACAAGGGAATGTTCAACTTTAATTACAATGTATTATTTCCTCAGGTTAATAAATCTGTGACTTAATGTATAAAGGGATTTTATCCATCACAGATCTCTTTATTTTCTTGTGGGCTTCTTGCTCTCAAATTCATGCCCTGGTGAATTGACTTTTGCCGAGTGCACTACATTGTCTTTATCGAGTTAAATGCATTATACAATCTATTATTTGACAATTGTATCATCCACAATTGTTAAGTTGCAGATGCTTCACAAGGATCCATATGGGACTTGCATGTATAAAAAAAATTGTAATTCATCACACACATGTCACTATTATTCATGCGTAACTGGCGGGGATGTAAATATCATTAATCTAGCCCTTCTAAATCTTTATTTAAGTTGATTTGTTACCAAGATTTGAATGAGATCATGAGAATTTTATGCATAAGGATAAATGCTAGATTCCTAAGTCTCATCTGATATGCACATGTTTGACGGATTTTTAAATTGATTGGCCATGAACTTGTTTCTTTATATTAGATTTTTTTTTTAATCTTTGGACTACATGTGTTTGTTATTAGCTTTTAAAATAATTTGCTTGTTAGATGATCGAGTTGAATCAATTAATAGCCAACAAGAAGCCTATAATGACTATATCTTGTAGGCTGACGTGAAGCTACTCTGCATGATAAATATCCTTCAACGAGTATTATTTTTGTTATGGATATGGCAATATTTGTGCTTAAAGCACGGTCCGGTACATCATCCTTCCCCCATTGATTTTTAGCATTGTTCATATACGAGTTTGCTTTTTACATTGTAAATGACTACTCTTGTTTTGCAGGGGTTGTGATTACAAGGGTTGTTTTCAAGCCCGCAACAACATCTTTCTATAGGGCCAACTTCTGTTATATGTCATTCTATAATACCAATACTTGTTTTCCAATGTGATGTGTATGGCGGGATGTTTTGTGTTATGTGAGTGGGATCCTTTAGCCTAATCTACTGAAGCTATCACACCCTCTTTAGTACATTTTCACGCACATGGAGGTAATACTTCCTTGAGGGGTTTATTGATCCACCAAGGACCCATATTCTCATTTTCAAATATAAGGAAGGATATGAGTGGAGTAACTCTCTATTCCTTAATTGCTTCTTGATACGTAAGTGCAAGGGCTTTTTGTCCCTTGCTTTGATTGAACTCGAAGGTTGGTCTTTTGCATGGTCTTCTGTGCGAGGTGACATAAATTTGAAGTGGTAATGAAGAAGGATGTAAGTGTATAAAACACTGTCATCTTGATTATTTCCCAAAAATAAGACATTGATGAATTCCTCTTTGTGGGAATGTGAACATAGATGCAAGTTAATACCAATTAGTTGAGAGAGGTTTACTAATTTTTAGATGTTTCAACATGTTTATGTCACAAACTAAGACATATATGAAGCAAGCTTTTGTGGGAAAGAAGCATAGATGCAAGTTTATATCACGTAATTTAGAGAACTTAATAGATCTTCAGGTGGGAAGTGACAAAAGCAATATTTTTGGAATGATGGGTGACACTTTGTGGTTGTAACTTCAAACATGATATACAAGGATCACTGAAGATAATTAGAGGATCATATTGCAATCATTTTTCATTATTGTGATCCATATGTTTAAGTGGTAAATTTCAATTAAATTTGTTGTGACCATTTCAAATTTTCATAATGCTGATGACAATATGGGCGGAATATTTCACCCTCTCAAGGCTCGTGGCTTTATTTTAGTATCTGCCCTTGTGTATGAATTGGTAAGGTTTTTCCTTTTTTGGTATCTTGTGTACTGTACTATGTTCCAATGTCCATGGTATAAGTTAAAATTGCACGCTTATTATTCGCATGGGTATCACAATCTTAAATGTCTATACAAAAATCATATGCTTTTAGATATGCATGCATTACTAAATCTCAATTTGACCTTTGAATGCTTTTCTATTGTCCTGCCAAAGGCTTTGATTTATTGTTCTTTTGTTCCTTAGTGAATGATGTATTACCATTCCCATTTCTAATAGTAATCATAAAGTAGATATGCTTGAAGTTAATCATTTTTCTGAGTTCATGTAAAATTATCCTAGTTGGAAATGTTATCCCTCTATCTAGGGCATACGAGGTTTAAAGTTGCCATATGTTGGAAGTTTCATACTATTATTACATTCGGCTAACTTCCCATAGTGGAAGAATTCTAAAATGATAAAACATTTCTTCGTGTGCTAATGTGGTGTTGGTGTTGTCTATTTGAGTAAAATTCATTGCAGAGTTGCAAAAGGAAAAGATTGGACGCCAGCGGTTGTGTTGCCGAGTTGCATTAAGTTGACACATTTCTTGAAGAGCGACTAAATATGGGGCTCCATTTTATTCTTTTCGGCCGAGGAAGCCTAAAATAATTATTTTGAATTCCTCTTATGTCATACTTTCCTTTTATCAAGATTTTAGTGGAAATAGAAGGATCGAAAAATAGTGTTTTGACCTTTTATTAAGAAAAACCAAACATGCTTTTGAACCTCTTGCCAACCGGATGGTTTTGGCCGATTGATCATCATAAGAAAGACTATAAATTTGGATGTGGTTTGACAAGTTGGAGAATAAGGCCACTGGTGAATTTATGAAGTTGAAGGTTATCGCTTATTGTTCGGAACAAGTTGGTTGAGCATTGTTTGCGTAATATTCTAACAATCCTTTTTATTATAATTTCAAAAGAGAATTGAGTTTGAATTTTCTCAACAAAATCAAAATATATTCAATTGATTGCTTTCAACATTCATCTTTCTATTTTAGGAAATCATAAGGCAAATGATTCTTTAGTTCATCAAGTCATATTCATCATAAGTAAATCCTTCTCGATGCATTTTAATTTTCAGAAGTTGGTTTATCTTTTATTACTAAGAAAAAGAAAAGACTCTTTCCAGCAACAACAGAAATATTTGGAGTCGCATCTTCAAAACTCAGCCATGGTGGTTTGATCAAAGTAACCCTATAGGTCCACCGGTGGAGAAAAGCAAGCATCACCGGATTCTTTTCGCTACGCCTTCGACCTTCAAAACTTCTGATGCCAACTGATATTGGTTTTACATAACTAGGATGGAACACGCAGTTCACCGCGACATTCCAGTGCTTCTTGGCCAAAACCATGTGTATGCATTCATGCAACTTTTGGATATGCGCATGATGGTAACATTGAATGGCCACCCTCCAAATTCAAGATTCCCTCAAGTCTTCAGGAACCGTCACACATTTCAATCACCTTCACTTAGGTTGTCTATGTCTCGTTAATTCTCCTTTGGTGCGCATACCATGCAATGAGGAAACCAAAATATAAAAATATAATTGTTGATACACCAACACCCTCACTACTTCCTCGCGACCAACATCATCATCGCAACTACCACCACCATCATTGCGATATGACATCGGGTGTCTACTCATAAAACTCAATGGATGGCATACACCATATCTGAAAAATTTCTAGCATCTCCGATCACCGGAACTCGAAAGCCAACGCCGGCGCCTTCATGGGCTGAAATCACAGAGCCTAAGCCCTCATGAACTCATCTTTTCTGATCGATAGAGCAACCCTAGAGAAACTGACACAGAGTGTTACTGATGTATTCCATGTAGATGGGGATACTAAAATGCGAGCAAGGGTGCATTTTCAATATGCATCGAGCCAAATTGTTTGGCAAAGCTCCTACTTCTTGAATACTATCGAGACTACCTTGTTGGGTCAATGGAAAGACTTCGGAAGATGGTGATCTCTAACATGGCAAATGGTTTCATGTTAAAGATGTGAAATTGATGAAGTGAAACAAAAGATCATCTTGGTGGACTTTGGACTATAAATGGGATGACTCTCCAAATTGCCCTGTAGGCCTATACTGAGCCAGGCATGACTGGACTCTCATAAGCATTGCGTTTGGACGCCAACTCCATAATCTCTCGGTTCATGTATTCTCTTTTAGGAGCCAGGTTCGCGAGAGTCTGGTTAGAGATTAACCTAGCCCAGGAATCGAGCTGTAATTTGTGGTGTGTATCCTCAAATATTTACCGCCCGTGAGTTAACATTTTATGGACAACAACGATAGGGGGTAGAATGCAATACCGGCCTCTGAGTTAGACCCTAATCCTAGGGACAAAGTAAATCTTATTAGTTAAATTAGGATAAACATAAATTCAAATATCAAATCCTTATTCTACAAGGACTATAATCCTTAGAGAGAGTTTGAAATTTTGCTAATTATAAAAATTCAAACCTCTCAACCTAAGTCCAATGTTCTACAAT